>NW_024348304.1:3956791-3997362 GCF_902729225.1 Pteropus medius
TATGTGATCAGCAAGAAAAAAAAGATAACCAGAGAAAATATTATTTTAAAATGGGCCAGATTCTGCTACAGGGTGAATTATTCCTGACTCTTTCATCCTTTTGTTTTGAGATTTTATAGATAGCCATAAGGCTCACTGAAATTTAAGAGTTTTCAATGATTCACTGGATCATAATTTTTTTTTTTTTACATTCCTCTTTAGTTAAGCCTCCCTTCCTTCAGTGTCTCAAATATTTATTTTTAGATTTTTTTTTTAAAGACAACATGGTAACTTATAAAAAATACAAGTTGTAGAGATGGAAGTTGGTAAAAAAAAAAAAAAGAGGAGGGAGCAAAGGTGTCTTCCATTAGCACATTTCGACTACGATTAGTGTGTTAACTGTTTTCTTTTTATCAGATTTCCTTCTAACACTTATAAAATGCCCCACTTCCCTCCCAAGTGTGGCCTAGATTCTGGATTCTCACAGTTTTAGGATTCAACCTTGTAATTTACCTTCAGCTATAGAAAGAGACAAAGGAGACTGAAATAAAATTCTAGGTGATGTGACTTTAAGATTAAGATGACTAATGTTTTTTGGAAAGAGGCACTGTCTGCCATGACGTCGTAAGAGGACAGGAAGGTGGAATCTAGAAAATCTTCCTGAGAGAAGATTCATGAGGAAATAAAGATTTTGTGGTGTGCTACTTAAGGGTTTAAAGGGTTAATTCTTAAATATACAAAATTTGGACTGATGGTCAAAGGCAAAACAGAGGAGTGATGTATTGACTAAGCATGAAAGAGGCAAGACGACAACAAGCTGAGATGAAAGGGGGGCTTGATCTAGAGGAAGAATTCCTGGTGGTCAGCCCGAGGGTGCACTGAACCCCACACTATCCCAAGGTGAGGCATCTGATTCTGGAAGGCTCGGCACTGAGTAGGGTGATTCAGCTCGGACACGCAGAATGAAAGGATCAGATATAGAATCGAAAATCTGAAGTTAATTCAGATTTTCAATTATCTAGAAAATAATTTGGAAAGACATGCTTTATATCACTGGGTAGAGGTATCGGCATCTGGAAATATCACATAAAAAGATAGACTAAAATATAATACGATTGTAAGTTCAATGTCCATAAAGTGGGCAGAGTGAAGGAAAGGTCTCCAGTACGAATATATTCACAGAATTGCTGAAAGAGGCGAATTACAAATTTTTCGTATACCTGTCACCTTTAAATGACTCTCACAAGGATTTCATATATTGATCGAATTTAGTATTCTTCTTTTCTACCACCACCCCTGTGAAAGCAAAGAGCATATTTTTTAACTGTATAACCTTTGGAACTGGGCATTTTTGTGTGTGTGTGTGTGTGATACATACCCTTAAGTGGTTTAAAACAATCATTAGTTGTGATTTATGTCTTGTGTATAAAGAAAGTAAACTATTCTCTCACTATAGTAGTTTCCGAGATACCATTTAATAAATGACAAAGTATCGAGTTAACAAAAGAAACTGGTCATTAATAAGGAAAAACTGCTTTTCTGGAACCCAAACATCTGAACAGCTAAGCTCCGAATAGAAATAAGCAATGTGAGATTTTACAGTAAGATGAATATGTTATGATGACACCACCAAAGGTACATACGTTGAACTTAATTTTTCCCCCGGGAGAGGAACAGCCTGCAGAGGGAATCCATCAATCTGGGGCGTAGACTGGGAAGGAAGGAAGACAGAAAGAATTTCTCGCTCACTTAGGGTTGGGAGCTGGGAGTAGATCCCACAGCCATTACAGAAAGATCTCATTCCCCAATAAAAACCCTGATATTCTGCAACCTATGTTCTCTGAATCCCTTCGGGGGTGTCTTTTTTTCAGAGTACACAGGCGGGGGATTTTCCCCCAGGAAATAATAGCCTAGAAGCATATAGGATGGCTTCACATAGGTGGTTTCATGTCATTGTGATTGAGCTAATCAAAAAGCTTAGGAGTACGAAAAAATAAATCTACACAAATAATCTTAAGCAAGTTATCTTCCCCTCCTGTCTTTTTCTGCCGGCCTCCGACGGTCATATTGAACTCAGGAGATTAATATGTTATTAAGTAGGCCTAGAATTATTAGCAGAAAAAATGAAGCAGTTATGTACAGTTTATAAAGCAATGCATCATAGAACAGATAAGTATAAGGACATTGATTTTTAAAATATTTTGATTACCTGATGAACTATAATTGCAGTTGTGTATTGCTTATCTGGTCAACTGACCAAAACAATAGGATAAAAATCATATTTACTTGATAACATTCTTTGTCTAAATAATTTATATTTTTCCCACATGATAAGTGAAAAATGTTAATAATAAAAACAAAATTAAGGAGATATCTAAGAAATATTTTTAAAAGTTCACCCAAGTGATTATAATTCTGTTCTTGTTTTTATCTGTTCATTTTAGCTCTTTAAACCCAAATTTAGAAAATGTTTATACCTCAAGCCATTTTTTTTCATATTCTCCTGTTTTAGATGCAGTTATTCTTCCTCTCTGACATGTCAGCTATTAAAAAAAAATAACTGCAAGGAATAAAAGGTTTAGATTTTCAAATGAGATAATAACAATTAATTATTTAAGTTGAGAGGTAATTCCCAGAAGACTAATCTCATCAAGTTTTAGTTATAGTATTTTTCAAAGAAGGAAAATTTACTGAACAAATAAGAGACAATTCAAGATTTTATAATTTTAGGAACAATGTCAAAGAAATGATGCAAGTAAAGGTACTTGGAATAATTATTTTTCAAACTAATAAACCTTTTATAAAACAATCACACCACATCTTTCTATTGCTTTGTACTAATGCATCTTTCAAAATCACCACAAAATAAGGATTCTAGGGAAGGTGATGGCAGTGGCATTTCTATTAGTCATGATAACGAACATGATTTTTCAAGGAACAGAAGTTAAAACATCACTTAAATAACATTAGCATGTTGCTATATCCTTACTTACTGATGGACAAAACTTGAAGGAGTCTAATATACATAGAGTCATAACTATCATTAAAATGTGGATAACTCAAAGAACATATCAGTGAGCAGTTGACATTTCATTATTCATTATTCTGTGCAGAGTCTAACTAATCATGCTCTGGAGTGTATATATTAGAACATCCTGCATTGAGATGGCAAGGCCAAGCCATTGGGCTTTATACTCCCCTTGCTCAGCCACCTGATGAAGATGAGAGTTGCCTGAGAAGGGTGTGTCCTCGCAGGTGGCTCACTGCAGCTGGGGCGGCTCCGGAAGTTGCTGACAGGTAAAGGCCGTCTGCCTATTGTTTTGACATTAAGCAAAGAATCCTTGCTTGAATTGGGATCCAAGCAGTGGCTTTACACTTCTATCAGGAGGGTAGGGAGTGGTCAGATTCTGGATATATTCTGGAGGTAGGGCAGAGAGAGTCCCCTAATGTATTTGTTGTGTGTGGTGAATAAAGTAGTTGTCAGGAAGATCCCTAGATTAGTTTTTTTCTTATGAGAGTTAAATGCATAAAAAGTGAACTTTTTTTTTTTTTTCTGAAATAAGAAAGGGGTGGATATAGAGGGTTTGAGAAATAAAAAAAAGTTTTGTTAGGGAAAAATTAAGTTGGAGCTCTGCGTTAAACATCTCACATAGATGTCAAGTGTAGAGTTAGATGTATGAGGCTGGAGGGGAGATCGAAGGTGGAAAACTAAATCTGGATATCTTTACAGTTGTAAGATTGGGCTGAGATAGGACGAGAAAGCCAAGCGTGGAGCCAAAGCTTAAGTGTTAATCCAACATTTAGACACTGGAGTGAATGATGAGGAGGATCCAGAAAGGAGACTGAAAAAAATTTCCTGTGAGATGACAGAACAAGAGAAGGAAGAACTGAAGATGTTTCAGGTTTGGCAGACAGATCGACATGTCTCTAAATCACTGAATTTGAATGTTTTCATGTTATGATAGAAAACCTTTGCCTTGATTGAAAAGGAATACAGCTGACATTTGAACAGTGCAGTGTTGTTGAAGTTTGACATTAGAAACAAATGACTAAGCAATATCCATTGGCTTTCACCAAGTTGTATATAACTGTACAGATAGTTTTGGATAAATTATCTCTGACAAAAAGAAAAAGAAGTTGAATATGTTTAACTGTAACAATTGCCCAGAAAAACATTTCAAATTCGGTATGAGTATATTCTCTTAGATACACAAAAGCTCTGTTTTTGCATAAATTTCTGCTTGGTCAGTAGATAATTTTACATGGGTGTCTTACTTATGAAGGGATTTCTTTTGGACTGGTACAACTGAAAACACTATTAGTTTTTTCTCTTAGGATTTTCTTTTCCTATGTTTACTGTATATGCAAAACAGTATCAAAATACACTTGTAGATATATTTAAATACATTTTTAAATGATAAATTATTTTAAAGTTTCTTAACATAAAAAATGAAAATGAACATGAAACCCATCTGACACACATTAGGGAAAGCTAATTCTTGTGCATATTAAATATATTGTCCATTCTGCACTTGGGGAAATGTTATAATGCAGTTTTATCATGCCAAACAATCCATAATGTCCATTAGTATCATCTTAAGTACACTGAAAACAAGAGGCAGGCTGCATTTGGTCCAAATAATTTTAAATGTAAGCTAATGTGTGATAAAAAAAAATAATCAAATCCTATTTGTTATTTTAAGGGAAAAAACCTCACCTGTACAATGCTTATTGGCCACTGCCTTGTTTTTTTTTTAACGAGCATCATCAAGGATATAATTAAAGTCACTATAACTTACTCTTTCATTGCTGAATTATGGATTTTTTATTCTGGAAATTTGTTTTTCCAAATCTCCATGTACAATTAGATTTCTAATTTTTACTCTTTCAGTAACATGATACTTATTGAAAAGAAGTCTTGGTTCTGAGGAACCGTGTTATATGTTAATTACTGTATGACCACATGTGCCTTGGAAAAAATTTTCAAATTAAAATATTTATTTAAGTAAATCAAAATTATATTTGGGTACATTCAATCAGACTAAAGTTTGTTTCTGTTGGTAATACTTGTTTAAGTTTCAATTTGTTAAAGGTTGTTTCAATCATAGTATTGTTTACTTTTAAGACAATGAGGATAATATGAAATTTTTATAATTTGCAAAGACATATTGCAAATTAAAATACACTTTACCCATGGAATAATCTCAGATGATTGGAATTTATTTTAAATGATGCAAATTGTGAAACTCCGCCATAACTCGGTAATGTCCAAAAATTTGACTGTACAAAATGTGAGTTTGTGATAACGCAAGGTTAACAAAAACAATATATTTTTAGTTGGTCCTCTAGTAACTCTGTGGTAAAAGAAGTGAAGATGTTGTCATTTGTTAAAATCAGGTCAAGTAGGAAAAGGACTGATGTTTACAAAGAGAGTATCCTGCCTATATAGATCTGAGAAAGAGTGACATGATTCGAGACAGTCATTCCTTAACACTTCCTTCTATCTTCCCTGTCCCCACCAAAGAACAAGTCTGTTTTCACCCGCCCTGTCTAAGCTTTTGAGAACTTGGGATGGCCAGAGCATTGACAGTATTCAGCAATACCACTTAATCTTTATTTGGATACTGTGGGGTTTTCTGTTATTTGAAAGACCATTTACTCAACAGTCTTCATTTGTTGGTAAATTAATCAGCTTGCTTATTGCCAAGGTTTAAATAGCTGATCTGACTGTCTAGTTGATTATGACACCCCTTCCTCATCGCCTTCCAGAATGCGTGCTTCATTGACTAGAATGGCCTTTCCAGCTGAAAAACAGCTCTTTTAACAAGAATGCTAACGGCATAGTTGTACTTCTCTAAGAAAAACTAAAAACATTGTTTTTGTTTGTTAGCCATTCTTAGGGTTTGTAAAACTATTTTTTATTAAATCTGTGTTCTGTTAAAAAGCCAAATTTGTTGCAATATGTGCTTCAAAAAATAGAGCTCTATGTCAACTCACAATTTATTTCTACTTTTACTTTTTCTTCTACGTATTAAGGAGCTTACGGTAGTTCATGAAGATAAAAAAAATATGAATAAATCACAGTCTTCATGCCCAAGCTGCTCATAGTTGGGTGACAGCGAAGACAAAGAAAGGAATATTGTAATAAGTGTGATAAAGGCTAAAAGGAATAATCATGGGACTCTGTAGTGTCACCAAGGAACAAGTAGGTTTGAAAGTAGGACATTCCTAAATATAACATTTTAAACAGGTTTCAAAATTAAAACCTGAGAAGTAATGAAATAGATTAAGAATTTGATATATTTTTTAAAGTTACCACTCATAATAGAGCAGCGGCATTTTTTTTTTTTTTTGAACACTGGTAAAAGGGATTCTTTACTGCACTAACTGAAGGAAATTAAGGAAGAGAGGGGAAGATCTCATGAGCAAAAATATTTCAGTTACTTCTGTTTGATATATAGGGCTCGAGAATATTTACACGAGGGATTCATAAGACACACAACTCGCCATCTCATAATGAAAAGATGATTACATTTCATATAGGCCTCCCCTAGGGAAGAAAAAATATGTTTCAAATCAGGTTAGCCAGCAAATAAAATGGTTTAATTTCATCGTGGGTTTGGATCCCCGGCGTAGGTTTATAGTCGTGTTAGTAAGCATTAGTTTTGGTGTGTTTTTCTACCAAATCCCCAAACATTTCTCTGGAGAGATAAAACTAGAGATTATCGGAGTTTCTTTAATGCCTGCACCCATTGTCTCTGTAACCAATTTCAAGACAAAAATGCCAGAGAGACTTTATGATAAATCGCGTTGCAGTGCTCTGGGATATGACACATTGTGAACTACAAAGCACCAACCTCACAGCGGTTCCATCTTTTGTTGTCATAATTTTACCAGCTTCTAGCAGTTAAGACAGCAAACAGAAGTGCGTAAGAATCTCCAAAGTCCTGAGACTATAGATAATCCCCCTGTATTCAGGATTTCACTATGTCTCAGAGTTCAGATTGGGATGCGTTTGGTCAAGTTAAAAATCTTGAGAAAAGCATTCAATATGAACACAGTTTAAGTCATTTTAAACGCAATGCTCTTGCACTAAGTATATTTTCGGATCTACGTTCTTTTTCTAAAAATATTTATTCTTACTCTATCTTAATTTGTTCCACTTAAATTATTAAATTGTACCATATGCCGCACGACTCTTAATATGATTTTAGTAAAACCTACTGGTAAAGCTTTTAAATTATTATAAGAACAGGTATTGTGTTTTTGTGCGGGGGGTGGTGGTATTTATAATCCATAATTCATTCTAACAACTTTCTTGTCAGTTTGCACGGAATTAACCACTCTGTCCAGGTGCTTCTCTGACCTTCCTGCCTGCCTTTTTTCATTGTCTTTTATTGATCACCCTTCTCTTCTCACCTTGTAATCATTAGTGTTTCCTGAAGTTCTGTACTTTCTTCCTGAGCCATTCCATCTGCTCCTATATTTTTAATATATTGCAAATATGCCAAACTATCAAATCTATAATCTTAATTCAGTCTTCTCTCTTAAAATATTCAAATGCGGTATACCTCAATTGGATGTTCAAAAATTATACCTTATAACCCGAGTTTGAAAAAGACGTCTTTCATTTTCCAATTTTATTTGCAAATTTCCTTGTTTATGTTTTATTTCTACCCAATATCTATTGAAACATATTCTTAAGAGTTAAAATTAGGAGTATAGCATGGAAGCAGAAAAATCATTTTTCCAAAGAGAATGTACTTTGTGCATGCTGGACTCAACCCCAGCCAAAGATCATCTATACTAACCATCATCCAATAACAGAATTTGCAAAAAAATTCCTTTGGTAGTCATTATCTTTAGGTAATAATTTTTTCTTTGTGATCTTTATTGTACCTTTCAGATATCTGACTGATATAATTGCATTCCCTGGCAATTATATTATAAAGGAAATTTTTAAAATGTTAAACATAGTTCATTTTTCCTAAAAGATACTTAATGAACTATCAGAAGGAGAAATGAAATTAATTCATATTTTTATTCAGTTTACAACTCGATATTGCTGTAAGCTTTCCTAAATATGAGTATCTTTTAAACAGACTTGGTAAAGAACAAATCATATGTAAATAAACTTTTAGAACTATTTAATTTTATATTGTATTTGAGGTATTCTTTATGAGCAGATAAACTGTCATTATTCTGTGGAGAACACAGATCTCCGAATATAGATGCTTACTTATTGCAAATCACTGATGCATTAACCCCGAGCAATGCTATTGAAATATAGTTGCTTTGGAAAAACTGAAGACTGAGGTCTCTAATAGAGAGAGTCGGGGACATTTTGAACTTATTTACTTTGTGCATAGTCTTATTATTTTGGCTCATCCAGAATACGCTTTTGGATTCCTTTAAAGATGTTAATTATTTGATTACAATTCTTGTGTCAAAAATGTTTTTGTTTGTTTGCGTGCTTCTGACTTTAATTAAGTCTTTTGAGTCAACGCTGGAAAATTTATTCTCATGTAGTTTGATCTAGGAAAAAGTATAATCTAATTTCAAGTTTATTTCTTTAGTAACTCGTTTGTTCCAAAGACAATTCATCTGAGACACTAATAGAATTTTATATTGATATATGTCATTTTCCTTCTATTAACCTAAATTTTTGTTCCTTGAGAGTGGACATTTACAAATGAGATACTAGTTATATTTAAGTATGTAGCTGTATAATGGGATTGTATTTATACTATGAAATACAATAAAATTATAAATACCACTTAATTTAGATATCGACTGTGCGAAAATATACTGTTTCATTATTTTATATTATCAATTTTAACAGATGCAATAAATTGCAAAGGAGATGTTTACGAAAGCTCATAATCTTAAAACGGATATGACCTGCATAAATTCGAACGCATTACATAAAATCCCGTTAAGCAGGAAATCAGAAAAAGCATCTTCTTCTGTTCTTTAGTTTGTCTGTTCATTTAAAAAATTGTTGATGTTTATTGTAATATTTTAAAGAGACATTCAGTCAAATCCAAAAAAGAGAGAGGACACCTAAGCACCCTGTATCGGGGTCCAGTCAAGAGACCAAACCATGGCAGCACCTGTGACAATGTAACGTAAAGGATGGTTAACTAGCTACTGAAACAGTGAAACATAATAAAATAGAAACTAAGGCATTATGTTGGAAACAACTGTAGGAAACAGATGTCACCCCGAGAACTAGGAGAACAAAGGAAAGAGGTTGGGATTACAAAAGCTTTGAAGTATGGAAGAAGGGTCCTTGCAGGCTGAACACCAACCCTCCTGGGGTGCTGTTTGTCTGGCAGTAATATCTCAGAGATTAAAGAGAGGCCCTAAGCCCGGTATATTCACACACCATTCCATTAAGGGGACATATACAAAGACGTTCATTTCAGTGTGTAGTGCTGTTGAGGGAAGTTTAGACAATTCAGGTGTCTATTAATAGAGGAATAATAAGCAAATGTGGCGACTACACAATAAAGCATACTAAGCAGCCATTAGAAGCATCGAACTAGATGCAGACACAGTAAGGTAGAATAATATTATTACAGAAATAGAATGTTGCCATTAACTTGATAAAAATTACACACACACACACACACACACACACTCTATTGCAAATTTACAAGGACCCATGCAATTATAAAGATAAATGTTTAACACATTAAATGGTTTGTTATGCAGGGAGGAGATTAAGAATGAGGTTAAAAGGAATAAATGATAAATAAAAGAAATGTTATTGAAAAATTGAATATTGCATTGATAATATAGTAGGGCCATTGCAAAGTTCTTTCCCTTCTGCTCTGAAATGGTGACCGGGGTCTAAAAACCAAAAACAAACGGGTCTAAATACCTGGTATTCTAAAGAGACCAACCAACAGCTGAAGCCAGACTCCTCCCTCAGGGCTTGTTACGTGTTGAGAGGTTGCTGAATCAACTAGACTACCTCCAACCATCACCCCAGCAAACTCTTATCCTTCAGTTCACAGCTCCTAAAATATCCAAAAAGACAAGAAAGGGGAGACACCTCACCTGGGGGGCAGTGCAACTCTCCCTGATTTCCCCCATGTGAAGAGACACTTCCACCCCATAAATGCAGGGCATAATGAAAACCCCAAGAGAATCACTTGTAGAGCTTGGGAGAGCTGACATATCTACACCATCCAATCTCTGGGACATACGTATATGTATTTTGCGGAGAATTAGGTTTCAGAGACAGAGCTAGAGTCGAGTCTAGGACCAGAGATGCCTCTGGGACCGGTCACTCTGAACCTGGCAGGTTGCGAGGAAAAATAACTATGCATTTCTGAACTCAACATGCTGTATAATAAAAATCAGGCCAGAGCTACACATTCACTGACATAAAGTCCAGAATCTGCAGTGCCAGGTCATGTGGATCAAGACGCTTTGAGCATCTGCCTGATTCTCCTCTGTTGGAAGAAACTTTATTGTGATAATTTCATCCAAAAGAGAATAAGGACAACATTAAGTTGCCTATTAAGTTTCTAAACACTTGTGTTCGGAATTTAAAACAGATTAGGCCAGGAGGGCTATACTGAGATAGATTTATCATCAGTGTTTCAAAAGTGACACTCTTCAGCAATTCATAGGGAGGAGGGTGGGGAACCTTTTTCAAAATAAGGATTATGTAAATTAGAAATCTAGAATCCATCTCTGGTACCCCACAGTCTCTGATATTCCTATTTGATCTATAACCATGCCTGATATATTTATAGACCATTTAATGCTTTGAACTCATCCTCTTCCTGCCATATCAACTGCCATTCGCCTAGGCTAAGCTATCATCTCTAACCCCCACTATTCCAATCTTCTCTGGACTTCCGGTTTGGGGGCTGGTTCTTTCCAATCAGTTAACTACACTGAAGCCAAAGTGATCGTTTAAAACTCCAGTTCCAATCACACTCTCATCCTAAAGCCACCTTCTATCCCTTGCTTAAAGTAGTTCAAGAGCTTTATATTGCATGTAGTTTAGAATCAAGACGGGAGAAGAACTTCATGTGGCCCAAGTCCCTGCATATTTTGACACCTACTAAAAAAGACCAGTAGAATTGCCTGTTGATCCAACAAAATTAAATAAACTAGGTATACTGCAATAAGGAGACCATCCCTGACAGAGTCATAGTAGCTCAGAAGAAGGCGGCCAGGGGAGAATATTTACACAATTTTGAAATATGGACTTCAGAGGTATAAGGAGAGTCTGTCAGAGCAGGGAGCTTATTAGGGCTGGGCACATTTTGTGTCATGATAGTTTAGGATTCGGTGACCCAGCTTATAAGTGGTTTTTAAGTAAACCGTTGGTTGATAAATGAGCTGGTTGTCTAGGAGAGCGATGTGTTCTTCTAATCAATGAACCATTTTCCCAGATTAGCAACTGTTTGTTCAGAGAGATCGGTTTGTAAGAATTTCCCAATGGAACCAGAGAAGTCTTTCTTGGTTTCCAGCCTATTTTCCAGGACGAGAATTTCTTGAAGCCAATGGGGAGTCTTGTTGACGCCGGTGGCCTCAGTCCTCAGTACCTGACCGTTAAACTAGGTGGAGGTGGAGAAGTCACAGTTCTCACTCTTCAACCGGAGTTTCTACTCGCTCTTCTCTTTGTCCTCCAGTCACGGTCCCTCCCACGTCACCAGGGACTTGCGTGTAGCACGGCATCCTCTTTGGGCGGCGCTCCCGCATGCGCAGTTCCTCCTGCCCGGCGTTCTTCCTCCCCTTGCAGGTCCCAAACTCGCCTTTCTTCTTTCTCGCTCAGCAACTCCTGGCTTGAAGTCTTTCCTGACACCACTGACTTGGCTAAATCAGTCCGTTTTGTGCTTTCACAGTTCCGTGAATCTCTCATTTTAGCACTTCTGGTTAGAATTGTATTCGTTTGCTTGGTTATTTGATTAAAGGATAACTCTTCTTCTACTAGACTAAGCTTTAAGAGATAGGTTCCATGTTGCTTTGGCTTACTCTTAGTATCTATTACACTGTCAGACTCCTATTCGTTCCTCGTATATTTGGATGACTGGAAGAATGGAAAACACTTCTTTACCTAAATAATACTACTAGTTTTATCTTCTATGAAAACATGATATCTAGAACTAAACCCTTGGACCATGTAATGATCACCAAAAACCTTGAACTAATCACCAGAGGAAAGATTCTACGTGAAGACAAGCAGGACGAGGTCTCTGCGTCTTGTAAGTCCAATGCTTAAAGAACATTACCCATTTTTTTAAATCTGACTTGCTGAATGAATTGGGATTTACCAGTGTGGAAGTTGTTAACCAAAGTGACTCATGGTAATTAGGATTATTCAAAGCACTTCCTTATATAAGAAAAAAATAAATAAACTATTCAGAACGAGAACAAATTATCTCACTTCATTTCACAGTGTTTTCTTAGAAGATATTGTGCAACCAAATATAAACAGGGAAATCTAAGTTTAGCATCTGTGAACAATAAGAAAATGCTTTATTCATTATAATCAGAGATGCTAAAAAAAGTGAAACATAAAACTGATATTTTAAAAGCACGTATTTTTCATATTTTTTTGCTCTCAAATTCAGTTTAGTTTTATGTCATGGGGGGAGTTATCAGCTGAGCATATACAAATGCATGCACATATGCACCATGAGCCGCTGAGGAGTTCTGAGAAAGTGAAGATTCTCGGTTCTATGGCTCTGTCCAACGGTCTATGAGAGAGGTGGATGGATGATTTTAGCTGACAGGGTTTAGGTAGGAAATGAGGTAACCATGATCCTACCGATGGTGCCCTATAAGAGCCTCTCAGGCTAAGTCTATGTATGATTATGGCTTCTACGTCTGAATGTGCTGTAGGGACTGAGGTGTTACATGCTGGTACTTCCTCATCACATCAGCACCAGGCAGGATTCTCTGGAATGAGAAAGTCCAGTGACAGAGAGTCCTAATGGGACAAAATCTCCTGCCATTTGCCAGGAGTTGGTGGATCGGATTTAGTGTGACGGCTTCTATCCTCTGATGCCTAAAACTTTCACTCTTCAGTCGATAATCTGTCAGCTGTCTTCCAAATTATCTTGGCAAGTCAGAGCAATGGTCCTGCCTATGATATTATCACACCTCTGCCAGGACGGGTGACAAACATAATTTGGACTGCTATTCACCAAGTAGAATTTCTAGGTACTGCATGGACAGATTCATGATGCTAACTCTGCTGGCAGTAAAGGAAAATCAGTTATTTCTTTGAACAACTGACCAGCAAAAAAATAAAATAAAATAAGGCCTCACACCTTATTGCAGTTGCAGGGTACTAGAGATATCTCAGGCCTCACTAATGCATTCTTCTTCATCTTTGTATTGGCTGACCCACAAAGGAGCATCCTTTTATTGAGGCCCAAAGTAATATTCTGTTTGGAACCTGTCCATCTACCTGTAGCATACTCTCTTTGTGGTGCCCCAATATAAATGCCTTTTTTGAACTGCAAGTCTCCGATTGATGTTTTTACGGATTGAAGTCTCGAACGAAGGGATGCAGCCTACTCCCAAACGCATTCCAGAGGGTTTTGGACTCATCACTTCCCCGACATGGTGCTGAAATACACTCTCTTTGAATGCAGCTGTTAGATTGTCAGTAGGCTCTTGTCAAAACCCAGTGCCTGATCAAGGGGACTTTGTGACTCTCTCGCCTGATACTCCCATGATGGAGTAGATCAACGTGTACTTCATAAGAGGTGAAAAGAATCCAGAAATCTTACTCGTCCATTGAAAATTGTATATTCAAAAATACCCCCTGCCTAGCTCTAGTGGCTTCTTGGCATTACGGGAAAAAGTGGCATTGATCCTCTACACTGCCATCCTCAGCAAAGCAAGACACTGGGGCCCTCAATTCACCGAGACTCCCTTAAATGCCTGGGCTAGATGCAGTGATGACTCAGCTGAGCTAAAACTGACTGCTGCCACCGACCAGTGAGGCTGTTGGGCGTTAGAGTCAGCTACATGCAGCTGGAAGCAGAAAAGGTTACTCCCTGAGTGGGCAGAGGTCAAGGCCACTCTCTTCTCTCTGGTCAACCTCTTGATGGACGTTCTTATATTTTACTGACTTGATGCCAATGGCCCGGCTGCTTCAACTGCCACTTTGAAAAGTGCGGAGTGGTAGATTAAAGATGCCCTTTTGTGAGACCATGAACCCTGGAGACAAACGTCAGCTGCTAATCAAATTGTGTAGGTCATTTATGCAGATACTCAGAGTAGAGGTCCATTCTATGATAAGTCACATTAGAAGTAAGCTGCTGCTCAAGGTTGCACCATTCAAAATGTCACCATTATTGCCTGAAGCCATCAATGTAGCAGACATGCAACATCTCCAGTACTGTGTCTAGCTGCTATGTGAAGGACTCCATGTTACTTTTTGGTCTCTGACCTAGGAGTCTTGAGTCTTCTATCAGCATCCATGGAATTTCAGTGGGTGAACCTGTTCACGTACAAATAGTGTTAAATCTCAGATCCTTCACAGTTCTTGACGCCTGTAGATAAGCATTTCAAAATCTGCCATTTCGCAGATGTAATGGCTTTCATATGTAACATTTGGACTGTGCAATGTGTATGTGCATGCGCACATGTCTTGCTGTTTTGGTCCATAAAAATCTATTTATAAAGTTTCACTGAGTGTGTATAAAAATGGGAACTTTTGGATTATTCAGAAGAGGAATTTCCAAGATGTACTTTGTAAAGACAATGCTAATTGAAGTGCTAGCTCACCTATTTCCCCAAGTAAAACTTTTGCCTGAATAAATGCTAAATCTTTCATCTTTACTATTACTGAAGCACAAAAATATCTCAATCACTCAGTATTCAAATGAACAACGAGTAGTAATGGTTTAAAAGTTATGTTATTATCATATAGACAGCACCCCATTACTGCTGTTTTTCTACCTTTCAATGTGTTACTTATTTCTAGGAATTATCAACTTAGTCGTTTTATGATTCACTACATTTTTTTTTTCAAAGAAATTAAGTCTATGCAATATTATAAGTGATTTAGTGAAAGTGAAATACTGAATTCCAAGAATGGGTGGTAGGATTTGAAAATCTATGATTTAAATTATTGTTAATAATGAAGTTTTTCCTAAAATTGTATTTCTTTTTCCATGAGAAAATAAATTTATTAGACCGACTGCCATGTCAGCTAATGCATTACATTCCGCCAGAACACATGACAACCATGGGCTGGTTTTCATTGCCACAGAAAACAGATGAAAATTTCAAAGTTAGTTCTTTTGGACTACTCCCTACATATACAGTACCAACTGAAAAATCACCCTACCCTTAAGAGTGAGAAGGTAAACATTCCTTCAACATTTGGTGAAGCTTCTTTATCAGTAAATACAGTTACCGATAAGGGAATAAATATTTTACAGACATACTGTTTTATCCCTGGAAAAAGGACATGAATCACTACATAATTATTTCTTCCAAGATTCAATGTCACACAAAGCATTTGATGGAAAAGTTTCACCCAACAAGGTCTTATGAGCAGACAATATCTTTTGACTTTTTCTTTAAATGTTTGGAAATAATTTTATTTTTTGGCCTCTTTTCTCTCCTAGGAGTTGGTTACATGGAAAATTACTTTCACACACATAGTGATTCTAGCACTGCTAATTGAAAAGTGTTTTGCCATTATTTGGTGCCTTGTTGTTGAATTTTAGCCACCGCCCTGTGAGCTTGGCCAACGTAATGAAATTCCTTTTAGAAAATAAAGCAGTAATGGTTTTCTAAAAGTCCAGTTCACTTTTGCATGAAACAGTGGCAGAGTAGAGTTCCATGGATAGCTTCCTAAAAGTTTTACTCCACTATTTTGTTTGCTGTCTATTTACAATACATCCCCTCCCCAAATTTCAAAATTATCTCTTCCTTTTTACCTATTTTCTCATTCATTTATTAGACAATTTTTTATTACAAATTGGAGCATCTAGAAGTCTTACTTTACTGACACAGATGTCACATTTTCAGGAAATCTTGCAAAATTCCTAGTTATTATACCAAGTTCGAATAATTATACCAACTTCATGACTTACTCCATTTATACTTAACTAAAATGGGCATGACACCTTAGGTTCTCACTTGTAGATGTGGAGTTTTAATATGACGGATACACTGTGTTTCTGAAAGAAGTAACAGAAAAGATTGAAAACACATGACTGTCAAAAAGTGTGACCATTTGGATTCTGTCTCTATAATCCCTTCAAATTTAAACACAAGATATGCAAGGGTTGGGCTTTCTCTGTTTATTTAACTGACTACTAAAATTGCCTAGAATGTTGCTTGGTGTGTAGTAAGTATCAAGTACATGAGCACCTACAGTTGGGAGTTTCTAAAGCATTAGTTAAAATTCTGACTGTTTTTTTCCGTTATAATTAATTCCTGTCTAGGATAAAGTAAATGTTGGCACAGTGGAATGGTCACCATTTTGAGAAGTCAGAATTCTGCTGAAAAACAGTTCTTAAAAAATTTAGATATAGAGATAGACAGATAGATAGAGATAAATCCATTTTTCATTTCAGAAGTGTAAGAATTACTATGAGATATAGTACTGTGATCTTTACACAGTAAAACTTTTAACCTTGGTTTTCTATAGAATATACCTTAATTAAATTAAATAAGCTTAATAAAGTTTTACAAATAAAGCTCTTCTTCTTGAAACATTTCAGTCAGTTTTGGACTTCACAAAAAAATCAGAAGAAAAGTAATTATACTGCAAGTAAAGAAAACAACCACAATCCACAAGATCAATTTCTTTCTTTCTTGATCCTAAAATAATTGATTCTTCTCCTGAATACCCAAATAGCAATGACTGTAACATTCTCATAGTAGTGACTCTTTTCTTATTCACTCTGGGATCAAAGGAGCAAAACAAAACAAAAACACTTTTTCTTTGAAGTCTGTATCAATTAAGGATTGATTCAAAAGCATGAGACAGATAGGAGAGCAAAACATCATCTTTATTCCTACGTGAAAAGTAAATGTGACTGCACAGGATGTGTCTTTATGTGTGGGAGAGTGGGCTTCCTCATAATTACATTAACTGTACTATTAGTATCCAAACTGGGATACATTTGAAAGCAAAAAGGAGCAATGCTAGTAATTACATTAAGCATAAATCGAGACCATCCTGACAAACCGAGACGTATGTTTACACAATTTGTAACGAACCACAGACTGTACCCATCCCACTCCAGACTGTGCTGAACGATCCCAGGCCTCTCCTGTGGAAACACATCCTTTTCACTTCATGCTGGAGAGCAGAGACGAGCATATATTCTCAGCAGGCGGATCTTCTCCCGGGAAGGAAAGCACTGAGCCAGCATCGCCAGTTTGGTCTCCGCAAACGTATCGTGCTACGTACGACGTGTGTGTTGGGGGAGGCTGACAGGGTCGGACAGCAAGAAGTCAGAGGCTTCACCCCAGAGGATGTCTGTCTGTCCAAGTGGGAAAACACTTCAGGAGCGAGGCCGGAGTGTTCCTCTCCTCCCCTCTCCCAAACCCTGGACTTCTTTCTAAGCACCAGGCCTTCTGCATTTTGGACAAATGTGCTTCATTAGGTGTGTTTTAACAGAAATGCAAAGGACGAGAGTACATTCTAAGCTCTTGTGCTTCCAAAGACTAATCTAAGAAGAACCGAAATAAGTTTATTCTATCAAAAAAGAATTAAAAGATAGATGACCAGTTAGAGAGTGTTTTCATAGCTTCTGGCCACGGGGAAGAAGGGAGAGAGATAGATGGAAAAGAGATGGTCGGATGCTGATATGTGACTGCAGGGGGAGTTTTTGCTTCCTCCCCTCCAGAGCACGATCCTGGGGTGAGGGTGGAAGGCCAAGCAGGGAAGAAACCCAATGCAGGTTAGGCACGTGAGGGCAGAGCCTTCCTCCTGGAGTGAGGGCGTGGTGGATCCCTGTGCCTAGTGGTTAAACAGAGTGAAGGTGCTGTTGGGGCATCATTGAAATTGACCTAGTACAGAACATATAATGGTACTTTTTTTTTTTCCTGAGCTACAAAGATGAGTCACAGAGAACCAATGGATCTTTTGACTTTTGGGGGAAAAATAAAGTAGAGACAATAGCAGGGATTAAAGTCCGATGGTCTCTTATTCTTCTCCAAAATGCCGACATAAAACATAAAACGCTAAAATTTACAGCGATTGCAAACAAAGCTAAACAAATAAACGAACAAACAAACAAAACCTAAACTAAGAAGATAACAGTTCTGAAGCTTAGAAAAATAAAGTACGGAAGAAATTGAGTCATGAGCAAACAAAGCTGTATTCATACGCACAGGAACATTTATTGTGTTGACTTTCTATCTGTATGTATGCCTGACACTTTCTGAACACTCTTTCCATATGTGGATAATGTATTCAAAGAATTCACCCCAAGAAGCAGCAAAAATTCAGTTTTGCAGTCTCCCGTGTCCAGACACAGGCCTGTGACGCAGGCTTTGCCCATCAGACATCCCTGCAAAGGCTTGGATTTGGAAGTGAACACAGTTCGGGGGCAGCGGCTCCGTGAAGCAGACAGGGTGAAGGCAGAGACGCACGGATCTTAAATGGCAACGCTGGAAACGGTTCTTACCTTGGGTCCCAGTTTTATGGGTTGTTATAACAAAGGACCACAAAGTAAGTGGCGTGAACAGCAGAAATATGTTGACTCACAATTCTAGGGGCTTGTGGTCCAGATCCGGGGGTCGGGAGGGTGTTTCTTCTGAGGGCTGTGGGGGAGACTGCTCCACACCTCCCTCCTAGCATCGGGTGTTTGCGGGGAATCTTTGCCATTCTTGGGTGTGTAGATGCATCATCCCAGCCTTCATTTTCACGTGGCCTCTTCCCCGTCTGCTTGTCTGTGTCCCAATTTCATCTTTTTATAAGGACGACACCATACTGGTTTATAGGCTGACCCTAGTCCAGTATGTCCTCATCTTAATTTAGTTAATTGCACCTGCATGTCACTTTCTCCAGGTACTGGGGATTCCAATTTCAACAGAGGAGTTTCGAGCCATCATTCAACCCATATCACTAATATATTGATATCCGTTGTGCTGTCTGTGTGACAGGGAAAAACAGACGTTTCTCCCAGTACAACCGTAGCAAAGCGGAGACATCAGCGATGCGGCTCCTAGGCCTGGTTCCTGGCCTGGTTCCTGGCCTCCCTATAGAGTCTCGAAGCTATTAACATTTGCTTTTCTGCCTAGATGAGAATCCAACTTACATATTTATAAATCCACGAGTAAACATAACCAAAAATACACACACACACACACACACACTAACTTTAATCAGACTGTAACATTTTAAATAAAGGCCAGTTTAATTTTGTATCCCTCTCAGTGTATTATCTAGAAGGGCAGCATGCATTGTGTAGGGTTTCCATAAATATCTGTGGAATGCATAACTAAATATTTCAGATTTTTGTTTGGCGATTGTTAATACATGAATAACCCTAAAACGCCCAGCTATTGCCTAAGATCTGTGATTAAAGGATGAAGCCAACCGCTTAGACATACCTTCCTTCCGATGTTGTTCATTTACGCAACCAGGCTATGAACTTACTTCTTGACAAGTCAGGCAGTACCTACACTGTGCTGTAGGGTGCCATCTTCCTAACTCTGCTCATCAGTTTTTTCAGTGTAGCCAACATTTCCACGCATCTTTTCTAGTTTGGTTTCCCCTGACGTTTTTTTCCATATTTAAATTTTGCTTTTGTTTTACTTGAATAATGCCCTTCTGGTTAAAACCTTAGCCAATTTTACTTTTTTTCTATATGTTTCATTTTAAACTTAGTAAATTCAGTTTATTAACTAGATACTCAAAAGTTAGTTCATTTATATAAGAAGACTGGCTTGCAGTAATAGTCCAAGTAATATTTTTTTTTAGTTACATTAAATGAAATATGATGATTAAGTAAATAATATATTTGATCTAAAGAATGGATGTAGGTTACATAAAGCATGAATGAACTATATGTCAGTAAGGATTTTGGATTTCTATTGGAAATGTATTAATTAAAAAGGTATAATTTTAACCTAAACATACGTTCACTCTATAAAGCTGCCTCACCAGGATATTAAATGGTATTATCAAAAGTAATTGAAATGAAACATTTGACATTACAGAAACAGCATCTCTATCTAAGAAAAATATATTAGGAGTCTTTTCAAAATCTTACCACTTAATTACATGTGTAAAAGTTTCTTCTATTAAAGCAATTTTAAATGTAAAACTATACCTTGAGAGGGTAAAGCAGAGACATATGGTGGCCACAAATCCCACACTTCTAAGCATTTATGTATAATATTAACTAAGCAAGTATGGAAGGCAATTATATAAGAACATAAAGATAAATCGTTTCTGATCCAGACACCCTACAGGAAGTTCAGAGGTGCTGCCTCCTTACTAAAATTGCCCATGAATGACAGTTGTTGGTAAATCTGAAATAAAGCATACTTTGACTTTGATCATTTTGGTGGTTATATTAATTATCTGGGCCCTGCAAATGAACAGACCGCAAATGTCAGTCTCCTGTAAATTCCACCAGGGGGCACAAGCTTTGAAACAGGAAACAGAGCTGTCTTGCTTGGGACTGGGTAAAGCTAACAGATTAGGAGGAAGGGTTAAATAGGATCCCCTCCATCAGAGGCCACGTGACGAGTCCTAAAGCAGAACTCGGATTTTGTTCTGAGACATAAAACCAGCTTAGACATTCTGTTCCAGAACATGCTTTAGACTTAGGTTTAAAAAAAAGAAGAAAAAGAAACTACCACTACATAAAATGAAAAAAGGAAATTGACTAGGTTAGGGTAGGGCAGAGAGCTTCTTGCATTTTAGCACGTCAGGATCACTGGAGGGCTGGTTAAAACAGATTCTTGGGCGGGGCTCTCAGAGTTTCTCATTGGTCTTGGGGCCGGGCAAGATCTGCACGTCTCACAAGTCCCCAGGTAATGGTGATAGCGATGCTGGTCTGGGGATCCACTTTGAAAGCCACTGGGATAGAACAACTATTTATGTCTCTGTCTCCAGCACCACTACACATATTCATGCCGCCTTTTTGGTTCCTGATGGTATTTGAAATGTCTTCCACTTGCTTAGGTAAAGAAAACAGTATAGAGAGGAATTAGTTGGGGTTGAGAGTAATCGCTCTAGGAGAGACCTCCAATGTCACAAGGATAATGTGTCGGGGAAGTTACTGCCGGTCGGTCTGAGGGGATAGGGGTTACTTGGGGCCAGAGAGGAGATGGCGTCTTTCCTTCGTGGATTAGAGATCGAAGCTTGGTCTGAATGGGGATTCGACACAACAGAGAACTAGAAGAAGGCGGATGGGAGAAAGCTATGCAACCGCCTGGAGCATCACCTACCACTCAGGTTACCGACCTGGGGCGGCCTCACTCCTTCTGTCTGAAACAAGATCAGACAGAACTGAGGGAAAGGAACCGAAGCCTCGAAGTCCTTAAAAGCTGGCCAGACAAACCCGTCTGTGGTTAAGTCTCCCGCTACCTTCAGAGACTAGAATCCGTATACGAACTCGCCCGGGTCTAAATTCCATATTTTCTGTGTCTTCATTTCCCCCTTCTTAATACCCTTACTTCAGAATCTTTGTCCATATTAAGCCAAGAAATTGGAAGAAGAAGAGTCGTTAGAGACTAACCGTGGTGCCAGCCTTAAAATACATCTGCCGGGAGGAAAAGAGACTTGGGGGAGCTGCGGTATTCACTCCGGTGAAACTTGGGAACCTGGACAGTTATGACCAGCTTCATAGCTCGTCTCTTCACACAGGACAATTCAGAGTAAAAGTAAACTAGAACAACAATGAAACATCTCATTTTTCAGAGGCAAATTCACACCATGAGGTACTAACATTACTGCATAGGTCCTTGCAAAAGACGGCAATTGATCGAATGTGCCTATTCTCCATAAAGAATACTGTCAAGATTACAGAAGTACTTGTGTCTCAAGACCTCACATATCAGATGCAGGAAGGGAAAAATGTTTTAGACATCAGTTTGCATCTTGTGTATACATATTAAAGAGAGAGGAAAGCCCTTAAGAATTGCTAAAATAATATCCTGGCATGTTAAAGATTTTAGATAATTTGAAGAAGAAAATGCTTTTAGGAAATAACTTAAGCCATCATTTCTGGAGTGTTTTTTTTTATGGAATAAGACTTATGGTAAAAGGGCAAAAAAAATCATGAACGATAGCTTTGTGAAATGTCAGTGATATGTGTCTGTTATTCTTCTGCCTTGCAGGCTAATAAACTTCAAACCAGTTGCTTTAGAGACAGGGGTGCTATTAGTTCTCCATAGAAATTAATGCACTGCAGGGACTTTATACCACAAGAAAAAATACTCTTAAGAATTTGGAGTCATCCAAGCCACCCAGAGTGAGTGTTTTCTGGCACCTGAGGTGTTATGATTGCTATGGTCCTGTCACATGATGCTGTTTGCTTAAGTAAATGTATTTTTTCAAATGCCATAAAGAACTTTGCCCAAATGCTTCAGCTACAAGCCAAGACTTATTTTTCCAACTTGAGAAAGAGAGCATCTGCCATTAAAAAATAAAATAAATACGATCTTTCTACGACCTCACAATTAACGGAAAAATAAAAGCCACCGCAAGCCACACAACACTATTTACGACTGTAACAGAAATCGCAACAAAATAGGCACTAACGCTTCCATAAAGTCCATTCTGCCATTAGACTGACATTTGATGGGTAGGGCCAGAAGACGGACAAACAGCTTCTTTCCTAAGTTCCTTCCAACTTCTGCCTCCTGGACTGGCGCGAGGGGCAGAGAGGTTGGAAAACGAAGAGAGGAAGAGATTTGAAATGAGTTTTCATTCCCTGATTTGTGTTTTCATTCTCTAAATCGAAGTTCTTTAAATCGAAGTCCTCCAAATGGTCAAGTTTTCTAATTATTTTTCTGACATCAATTTTAGGCAGGAAGTAGAGGCAGTGGGGATACAGAAGCGTAGCATTTTATAAAAGTAGACAGATGCGCACATACATACATATATACGTACGTATATAGAGATATATATGTTATATAGTATATCATATATAAATATATCAACACCTTATAAATATATAGCTATAAATTATTTTTCTAAATGAGTGTATATATACATATATCTACCTTTCATTTATCTATCATCTATCATCTATCTATCATCTAGTATTTGCTCTTATAATGCTAAAGGCAGATTTGGAACATAATACAGGTAGAAAAAAATTATATTTGTTAAAAATATATCCTTTTACAGGCATCTAAAGATTAGAGCATGTCCTTAAAAGTGCCTCATTGTATGACGTCATGATCCTCTCAGAATCCTACAACAAACCGTGCAGTATTGAAGTGACTGCTGACCAAGGTCGAGGCAGACACACAGAAGCACAGGTTTGTTTATAACTTTAAGTTATTCTGGGTGCTCTGATTAGCCAGTAATAGTTTCTATTTGAACGATGTATGTTTTATATCAATGGTTTAAACTCTCCTGATAAAACATAGTTTTGCGGTAGAACATCACGTTCTAACAAATCCTTCGGCACTCATGGATTACTTCACAGTCCTGACAACTGTGTACAGGGTCATCTGGCACAGTGCAGTCTACACCCGGCCAGAGAGGAGCCTGTGCCTTGTGACCGTACATACTGGTGCTACACACCTCAGAGAAAGATGCATGTCACCTACCTGAGGTCCCTAACCTAAGGTGAAACCCCTGGACTCAGCCCAGCGTGGTTCAACACTTTTAGTTATGAAATGCTCCTGAAAACTTGTTTAGTTAGGAAGCGTCTCCTCCATACTGAAATGTTCCATTTGTTCTAACTCCTAGATTAGAGAAGCAATTCCTGTGGCTTCTCAGAAAACCGATCCTTCTGACTTTGAATTTGAAATAACTGAACATCCCTGACTGCCGCGCAGTATTGGGAGGGAGGCTGCTAGGGACGCGAAGACTGCAGCTGTGCTTATGTTGGAAGACGCGCAGCACGGAGTCAATTGCGCTCGGATTAAAAGGCCTGGCTCCGATTTGCAACTGTGGAGAGATGATGGGCCAGCACCGGCTATCTTAGGAGCAGATGGGCTCATGTAATAATGAAATAATCGAAGGAAATAGCAATTAAAAGTAAAGACCACACCTATGATTAAACAAGCAATTTTCCCGGAATCTGGGTCCTAGTTGTATCTTCATAAGTTGATTTTAACGCAAAATACTCTTTATTTTTTCTCTTTAGCTTTCTCATTTAGTTGTGGGAGACAAAATGGAAGAAAATAAGTGGACAAAAATTCATTTTTTATCACACGTAAATAAAAATTCTTTGATCTCAGTAAAAAAATTGTTTCGCACAAAATTATGATTTTTAAAATGATATTCATATTTTTAAATCTAGAGATACAACATGAACATTTACTTATTCCATGTGCTATATCAAGAAAGCCCTGAACATTAAGATCATTATCCCTTTGTGTTAAAGTTAAATAAATGATAACACATTTATCATTTATTCAAACATATAATTTATGTTAATCGTACTTTTATAATATTTAATATATTTTGAAGGAATGTTTAATAAAATTAGGCTTTAAAAAAAAATAAGATTTTAGGCTGCTCCATTCCCTCTCAGCAATCTGTAATAATTGTAAATAGTTAAATAGCCTGGACTTTTCTATTCTCTAGAATAGAGTCCATGTAAAGGTATAAACAAATGAAGATAATTTATGTATTGTTCCTTACTATATCCTTTCTCTAATGCTTCAGTAAACCCTAAACGCTATGAAAAAGAAATTAAGAACAAGCAGTTGAGTACAAAGTTCCCACAAATAAAAGCAAAATCCCTAAAAAAAACCAAAACAAAACAAACAAACAAATTCAGGAAAAAAAAAAAGAAAAAGAAAATCTTGGGAAATAAAAAATAAGAACAGTGTGGCAACTAGTTTTAAGATCTTAATAAAAGCATATAATATTTTCATAATATTTATGATGACCCAGGCTTTTTTAACTTAATAATGAATGATACATTGCTTAAGATGAAAAACTGCTTTTGAGGGTTGGTTTCCAGAAAAGTGTCCACTAACAGTTATTATTATTATCTGTTTTTTGGTAGGAGAAAACTCCAATCCACCAAAGAAAAGAGTTGGTAGTGATATTTGGAAAGCAAGAGAAGAGAGATATAGGTGCGTTCGTGTATACACACGCACACGCACACACACACACACACACACACGGGAGTGAGGGGGGCGGGGAGAGAGAGAGAGAGAGAGAAAGGAATATCTATACATTTTATTATATAGATTTTTGCAAAAGATTGAAAATTGTGTGCCTGTTCTCTGCAAAAAATATGTACTGTCAAGATTATAGAGTTACTTGTGATTTAAGGCCTCACATGTTAGATGCAAGAAGGAAAAAAATGTTGCATCTTTGCATCCAGGAGGGAGAGGTTTCTATGTGTCTTCTTTTTCTTCAGAAAAGAAAGGTAAAGCTCAAGAGTTTACTTGTTTTTGAAAGTTGCTACAAGATAAATAGGAGGACGGTCCTATATTCTGCATTTCAGTAGAAGCTAAATATATGTTTTGCTGAACGCTGCTCTCTTGATTCGAAACAAAACAACAACAACAAGAAAAAAAACTTCTGAAGGAAAATAGAAATTGTCTGTTTCTGGTTTGTTGTACCTAAATCATTAAAGCATTGCTTTCTTAGACTCCATGAGTTATACAAAATCATTTTCAACAACTTCAATAAACAGTTTAGCTGCATTTCTCTTAAATGCAGGCCTATTTTCCAAGTGCAAATAAATTTGAATAAGATATTTTATTTTAGTTAGAAATTTCTCCAGAAGTGAATTTTAAAATAAGGCTTATGTTATTATCTTGGTTTGGAATAAAACACAGATTAAGGCAAAAATTTTTTAAAAGAATAAGAAAATGCTTGGTAAATAAATAGATAATTAAACTTTGTTTACCACTTCATCCACAGATTTTGATGTCTGCCAGAATAAAATATTGGCTTGAGAAATGGGGTGTTGGCTAACTTGAAGCCAAACAATTCAATATTTAGGAAAATAATAACTGAATTTAGTTGAAAAACAAGTTATTTGCAGACTCCATTCAATTCATATTGTCTCCATTTCATAAGTGTGAATATTCTAGCTCGCCATGAGCAATGAGGCTAAGCTGCACGGCATTATTTTAGCCCTATGTCTATCCCTCGAACAATCTTTAGTTATGGGTAATCAATATGACCAAATATGCTAGTCAAATACTTCAAATTCAAATCAATAAAATAATTCAAATTAAAAAACACTTTCCATCACTTTGTCTTTTCATCGTAACTTTGTATCGCCAGACACAACTCACAAACCAACTTTACTGGGTTATCACTTTTGAAAATATGATTAATTTTACATTTGTTGGCAAAATATAAGTATATATATATAATCAATATCATTCTGTTTATTTATCGATCCGTCTTACTTTCTTTTTTCTTTTTTCTTTTTCTTATGCTTTTATCTATCTATTTATGTATTTGGGTGAATAACATTAAATATCATCTGGATGTTGTTGTGTCTTTCACACACTTCTGTTCCTGCGATACAGAATTTCATCTTAATCAATCACACTGATATCATTTTGACCCATTATACTGGCAAGAAATTTAAAGACCCCTGACATTCTTCCAGGGGACAGGGAGACTAGGCAGTTGCATAGTCACAGTGAGTGTAAAGTCTGGTATCGGCCTACTGGGGAAAGACTTACCAGTGTACATTAAACTTTAATTGTGCAAAGGAAGCTGTTTTACAGAAATTACATCATAGTACAGATGTTCGCAGAAGCGTTTCACTAGCAATGGACACCACTTACTTTTCTATCGATAAGGGAATAGTTAAAATATGATAGAGCCGTAAAAGTGGATACAGAACAGCCATGAAAAAGAAAGAAGAGATATATATTGAATGCTGACAAGATGCATATGGTGTGTTCAATTTTTAAGAGACAAATAAAATAAAGAATATGTAGAAGATTATTCTATTTCCCTAGAAATAATAACTAAATATATTTCTGTATATCAGGAAGCAAGATGACTGGAAGAAAAGCCCTAAACTAATACGGAGGGTCAGAAGTGGACATTGAGAGGGATTGACTCATTGCTTTTTATATTTATGCCTATGTATCTTCGGAGTAAAACTAGTGCACTTAACAGATTTTTCTGTTCTTTTCTTCTAATATCCAGTCCTGAAACCAGCACTTTTTCCCCTTGTCAGCATTTTTCTTTTATCCTGAAAACTACTCTCCATTCAAAATAAATACATCTACTTTGCCACAAAACAAATTATTCAGCTTTAAAATTGCACAAGCCTTTGGCCATACAGTAAATTCCACTAAGCCATGGCAAAACTCCATCTTCAATTTGGGAAATGTTTATGTTTGACCAGTGGGAATGATGATAAATTGTTTATGTGGCTCTTCGACTTCAGGGGAAATGTTTTCATTAAGTCTGAATATTATCTAATGATTAAGACAGGAAGGTTTGAGAAAAGCTACTTCTGTTACTCAGTCACTAAATACAAAACGCATTAGGATCGAAGCGGGAAACAATGGCACTCTCTTCTCCTGGGCTCACCTTGCCACTCCGTCCCCTACTGTACAAGGCAGCAGTAAAAGGGCTGTCTCACTGACGAGTGACTCCTTCTTTCTTGCAAGAAAACATATCATACTCTGTTGTTGAATATTTTCTTAGTGTTAGTGTGTGTATGTGTGTGTGTGTGTGTGTGTGTGTGTATGTGTGTGAACTCACAAGGGACAATAAGGATTAAAAAGGTGTTTAAAAAATATGTACCTTTTGCCATCTCTAATGTTGCCGTACCTCAAATTAATTAAAATAATTTAATTGCTGCAAATAAGTCAGTATGCTCCGTAACTTGAAGGGCTTCATTTGTAAGTATTCTAACAATTTAAAACATTAAGAAATTATAAAATAGATGTGTAATTCCATATTCTGCTTTTTCAGTTAGCATATTAATCATTTTCTGTGTTTTTATATAAATATGGCTGAATAATATTAAATAAGAAATCTGTTATATATTTAATCAAAACCAACGCTTCAACATTTGGTATATTTTAATTTTTCATTTTTTCTATGATGTTGTGATGAGTACATTTATATATCTGAATTTCTCCTATTTTAATTTATTGCCTTTGGAGATGTTCCTGAAAATAAAATTACTATATTGAACAATAAGACTTCAGATTCATGGCCTTAAAATTTAGCATTGCATATTTAGTAAAATACTAATAATATTGCCAACTAGATTTTATTAAATTCCATAATAATTTAGAATATTCACATAAATAAGAAAACAAATGATAGTCTTGAATAAACAATTTCAATTGATTTGAACTTACTTTATATCTTTAGGGTAAGGCATATGTATGTTTTTATAACAGCTTTTAGGTTCTACCTTCCTGGCTAATGAAAAATTCAGTTTAGTTTTATTTTGAAGACATTATCCGTTTATGTAATGTACTAATTTGGAATAAATGTCACTGGTCTTTAGTTCATGATCGTCTCCACTGCAATGTCCACTGCAACGTCTATTATCTAAGCCAACTGGATACATTCAGATTTGCTAAACTCAGCTAACTACACTTCCACCTAAGCTTCTGAGGCCACTGCATTTGGGGTTATGCCCCTCTCATATATGTGAACCCCTAGCAGAGCCCAGCTGTCTTCTGCAATGCTGGATTTTGTTATGTTACTGCATCAGAGATTCCCCCAAACCACCTTCAAATTCAATGATTCATTGGCAGGACTCAGAAACCCATAATGCTTACAGTTACTATGTATGGTGGCAAAAAGATACAGATTAAAACCGGCAAAGGCAAAGCTGCATAGGGCAGAGTCCCTAAATGAACAGGAACACACTCGCATGTGTCCTCTTTTGGACAACATACACACACCTTACTTAAAGATATAAAGCAAATTCAAATCAACTAATATCATTTACTCAATGCTATCATTTGTTTTCTTAAAGGCAATTGCTTAACCTCCCAGCAATGATGTGTGACAAACATACAGAAGCGCACCTGAGCCTCTGTGTGCGGGGTTCCTACCAGGCGCTGGTCGCTTAGCCACAGCTGAACACCTGCCCAGCTAACCTCAGGCGTTCAGTCTCCAGCCCCGACAGAGAACAAATTGACAGCATGGTGGGGCCCAAGGCCTCATGAAAACAAAAACACTCTCATCAGACAGCACAGCCCAAAAGCTTGGAGGCTGCCTCCTGAAGCCCTTCAGGGGCCAAAGCTTTCTTTGGCCTGAGCTGGGTGTGGCCAGTCCAGGCCCGAGTTGACCCTCTACTGCCCAGGAGTTCACTGTAACCGTCCCATGTGAGTTCTTCAATACAGAAGAGCCCCGTGCTTTCCTAGAGGATGGCTACTCCCAGCTCCTTAAGAGGCCCTGGAATTAACAAGGCCAAGGCTTTTCTTTAAAACACATAACCCTCTTTCCTCTCCATAATGCAGAGAATTTCAGGGCTTCAAAAAGAAATGATCACAATGACTACTGTGTCCACGTCTAGCAGATCAAAAAAATGCCTCTCCTTCCCAGATACTCTTAGAATGAAAAAAAAAAAAAAATTAATCCTTTATCAGGTTATTCAGCCACAAACGTAGTATATCCTAGAGTCATCATGATCATTTTAAGATGTGAAGTTATGAGGTTAATTTGTTACGTAGCAATAGTGATCAGAACAGTTAGATTTACATATATAATTAGCAAACCATATCTATATATAAATATATGAATCATTTTATGATTATGCTGGGTTTCCATTGTGAAGTCAAATTTTGCTACGTAAACTAAAATTTGAGTTTAGAAAATTTTAGAAATAATAAACAACATTGAAACCATAGTAACGCAGGTACAATCATGAATTTTTTACTGATAGATTATTCTGGGCTTTTTTTTTTTTAAACAATGAGAAATGTCATAAAGAAGTGATTAATTTTAACACAAATTTTATACAAATACATGGGCACGTATGAAACGTATTTTGTTGGGCACTGCACATACTGAAGAACACAGACGAGTGTAGCAGAAACCCTGCCTGTCTGGTGGATGGATCACCAGGTCGCCAAGAGGAAGGACCAAGTGTGTGCTATGAAGTGCAAACACTGAGCACGTCATTATCCAGCATTTTCTGACATTGAACTTAAATTGGCTCCCTGTAGTATTGTTTTAAAGAAATGTTTTTAAAAGATATTATTTTTCTGAGCACCAACTATGAGTGCTTTAGAGTTAAAAGCGTGCATACCCACTTCTACAATGGAGGCATGAGGACATCTGCAGACTAGCTCTCCAGCAAAACGACCATAACTAATGAAATTAAAAAACAAAACAAAAGAAAACATTTTTGTCCTAATGGTATTCAGCAAATGAAGAAACATTTAAGCAAGAAAACCTCCTTTCGGTGAGAACAGCAGTGGCCAGTGGCACGTGAGCCATGAACTGCTTCCCCTCTTCGCACTCTATAGATTAGCGTGATGGCATCTCTACTCTTGGTAGGTTAGCTGAAGAACATGGGGTTTCCTCTGCCTTCAGTAGCCAATCAGGTGCCACCGTATATCCTTGAGAGAAGCAAGCAACCAGCATCTGTCTTTCTCCCCAGCTCCATGTTACAGAGCCCCAATTCCAATCTAGTGCAGCTAAGAGGTTGGCGCTTCCTTCTTCTGCCGGGCTGGCTTCTTCCACCCAGGCCACACTCATCGAGTGGTGGTTATACTCCAGGAGAGGAAGACTGAGAGCACTGGGGCCTATGCATCCTTGCCCCAGCCTACGTTATGGGCAGAGAAAGGCAACCTGAGAAGACCAGAAGCAACTGGTCTACCTGGTGTCCGGCCCAGAACGCATGAGTGTACTCTCTGAGAGAAGGGCCACTTTCTCTGCTCCCAACTCAGGATCAGTGGCTCTGATATTTTGCTCAAAGGGTAAAGATAAACCATAAGAACACAAAGCCCCAAATGCTCTCTCCAAAGAAAATAACTGTATTCAGAACTGACTGTGGGGAAATTAGAGCCTAAAGTATTTTGGAAAACAATGGAGATTTTGGTGGTAAGCAGTTTAGAGGGGGCCGACCACGCCATGAGAACCACAAACTAAATCACAGGCCAGTTCCTCTACCATAAAGAACCAACAAAAGACAGGTAAAAAAGCCATACTGAGGTCAGAACAACCTTGAGGACTGACCTCAAAACTCTTTCTGCAGAACCTCAGACTTAGTTGGATTAGAGTGGGGAGCTTACGCTCCACAGCGGAGTCAAAAATAATAAATCAGCTGCTAATCAGTGGAGTCTAACCTTACAAACAGAGCAGGTAGCCTAACAGAATGAGAAGTGAGAAAATCAGAGAGAGCTCGGCTGAAACCAAGGACATACAGGGGTTTTTGTGCACATGTCCAAGGCCATACATGATAGAGAAAATAGTTGAGACAAGTCTCTAAACAAATAAACAGACAAGCATGAAAACAAACAACAACAACAAGTTCTGGAGATGGAAGATCAGTATGCAGAGTTGCTATTCTACATTACCAAAAAATCCGGTTTTCAACAAAAATTTGTAAAACATTAAAAGAAACATGAAGATGAGACCCATACATAGAAAAAAAGCAAGCAACAGAAACTACCTGTGAGAGTGCTCGGATGTTAGACGTAACAGACAAACATGTAAAACAACTATTATAAATATGTTCGAAGAAATAAAGAAAACCATACTTAAATAAATGAAGGTAGGATGACAATGTCTCATCAAATAAGTCATATTAATAAAGAGGCAGAAGTAATGAGAATCAGAGAAATATGGGACACCAACATACACAGAGTAGGAGTAGCAGAAGGGAAAGAGAAAGGAACAGAAAAAAACACTTGGAGAAATAATGGCTGAAAACTTGCCAAATATGACGAAGAAATATAAATGGTCATTAAGCACATGAAAAAGATTCAATATTATTAAGCATTGAGAAATGTAAATTAAAAAAGGAACGCGATACTACCTCACACTCATTAAGATGGGTATAATTAAAAAGATAAATATTGGCAAGGACATGGAGAAAATGGAAAGCTCATACATTGCACTTGCAACTGTAATCTGGTGTGGTCACTTTGGAAACAGTCATGTCCTCAAAAGTTTAACCTTGGAGTTATCATGTGACCCACAAATTCTATTCTTAGGTATGTAATTAAGAGAGTTGACAATGTATATCGACACAAAAATTTGTAAGCAGATATTCATACCAACATGATTTATAATGGACCCTAAGTGGAGATCACCCAATTGTCCACTGACTGATAAAAATAAAAGGCTGTATATCCATACAACAGGACTATTTCACAGTAGAAAAGAGTCAAGTATTGATACATCCTATGACATGAATGAACCTCGAAAAGATGATGAGTGAAAGAATCCAGTCATAAAAGGCCACATGTTCTATGGTCTCATTTATTTAAAAAAGTGACCAAAATAGGCAAACCTGGGGACAGAAAGTGTATTAGTGGTTGCCTTGAACTGAGAGTGTTGAAGAAGGAATGAGTGACTGTTAATGGCTACAAGGCTTGTTTTGGGGGAGGTGACAACATTCTAAAATGGGTTGTAGTAGAGGCTGCACAACTCTGAGAAGACGAATTTACACTTTAATTGTGTTAATTGTATGGTATGCAGATATCTGAATCACGATCTCAAAAAAGATGTTATATTTTTAAAAAGGATAATGATAGATCTCAAGAGGTTTACACTCTACTGAGAAAATAAATATATTTACACGACAAATCAGAACATGAGAAGAGCCGTGAGACATTTCTGAATGAAGTAACTGCTTTGCTAACTTGGTTGTAGAGCAGGTTCATTTGGGAGAAACAGACAAGAATCGATATAAAAGGGGGAATCCAGGTGTCAGTGTGATATCCATAGGTATGGAATGAACGCTGTGAGAAAAAAAAAAAATGGAAAAGATATAGCATCTTCACAAATGGAGTAAATGCGTAGCAGTGGATTGGCTTTGAAAAATGCAATTTCTGACGTGAAAAGGAAATAAATTCGTGACAGGACTTGGATGTTGTGCTGAAAAGTTTGTGCAATACTCTAGCTAGAGAAAGATTTTCAGGGTTTAAGTAAGGCAGTCAAAATAGCTATAACGGTTGATTACAGTTTCATGGTAATAACATTTTCTTAGTTTTTTACGATATTATTAAAGAACGCTGATCTTTGGAGTACACGATTTCTCAAGGTCGACCTGGTCATCGGGCCATATTTGTTTACTCACAAGAAATACTACACTGAAGCACGACAAAGTCGTTCACTTTTCATGGTCGATGAGAAGAAATTTTAGGGGGTCGTCTAAAGGGAAAAACTAACAGATACCATACTGTTAACATATTTATTTGTACTCTCCATTGGTCTTATAGAATGTTAATTATCAAGATTAAATTAAATAAATTAAGTGATGTCGTAGAAAGTTCAGAAATTTTGATCACCTCCTAGATTTGTACTTAATATCAGTTTCATGCTTTGGAAAACTAAACAGTCTATACATTCAAATCAAGATGCTTGGATTTTCTTGTTTTTCCAAAACTCAGGAGATCATCACCCTAACATAGTATTATACTGCCATATCGGTAAGAATTTCAAACCTAAAAAAATGTGTAATATGAATTTATCTGATTCAATGTCACATATTCTTGGAAGTCAGTCTTATAATTTCAATACTTAGCTTCAAAATAGTGGTGGTGCTATTATCATTTATTGTAATTACATGATTTAATGATTTTTAAAATATTTTTATGACTATGTGGGTGTTTTAAATAAAAATAGCCACAGAACTGAAAGTCGTTTTAGATATATGACCTACCACACCCACCCTTGTCATTTTATAGACGAAATTGAGTTCAAGAGAGACTGTGGGGGACAAATGGACTTACTATAATTTAGTGCCAAATCTGGGATACGTTTCAAACATCTTAATTTCAAGTTCAGTGACTTTCCTTACATACTGCCCAAAAGATAAGCTAACAATAGCTTGGATAATCATATAGGAAACCTAATATATGTGACATGGTAATAAATGATTTCTCTTTCTGGCTTGTCAAGGATTTGGACTGTATAGAATATAATACACACTAAAGCCATTTTTTGTATTCTGATACATTGCATCCAGTCACAGGGGCCTGGCCAAACTCAGAACTCAGATTCCGTGGGTGGCAAAGGGTCACTTGAGTCAGTTCAGTCAAGCACTAAGTCTCCTTGTCTGGCTGTAGTGCTGCTGGCATTTATCTGCCTCACAGTGATCACAAAGTCCTATGAGCGCTCTCACGCAGTACGGAGGAAAAAAACCTGGAAAAAAATTGCGTTCGATTTTCACAATAGAGATGCAGATACCTTCTGCCTTTTCCAGATTTCCTGTGTGACAAACGTCAGAGTTGCAACATTCAGCACATTTTTATCCAGATAAGTATTGGAAACATATTTAATGCAATATTGAAGGGATTAGGGCATGCAGGGAAGGGAAAGTCTGATGAGTGCGACAGCTGCACTGCACCCCAGGACTCCAGGGCGCGGGGCTCGCCAGCCTCTGGTAGGGGGTGGGGTGGGGCGCGTCTTGGACAATAAACAATCTGCGACGCTCAGGCTCTCTGGTGGAGAGTAGGTGGAAGTCTGTTTTCTTGACAGCATTAACAGCTCTTGTTCCTGCAGGTTGCCTATTGTTAACTGCTTAATTAAAGTCAGAAGGCTTTTAACTAAGCTTTATGTGTATTTTTAATTGCACTCTAACAGACGATATTTTCATGATAATGATTCACTTTGGAAAAGGTAAATATATATATATATAAATATATATATACATATAAATATATATATGTATTCCAACAGTATGTAGGGTATCTTTTAACAATAAAAATGAGCTGGATGTTTCTTAATACTTTATTTCAAAAGCTTTCATCAAAAAAAAAAGAAAAAAGAAAAAAGAAACAAAAGATGTCTATCGTTTTTTTTCGGTCTTCTTCCACACAAATGTCTCTGTTTACATCTCTTTATAACTCATATGACCTTGTGAGGTTGGAATGTGGCCTGCTTCTCAGCAGGTCCACACAGAAAGGCCATGGTGGCCGCAGAAAAGCTTTCTCTCCTGATTGGATGATCCGAGTGATGGTTTCTAGGTCATACTATTTGTTCAATATTTTAAATATCACTTTTGGACAGAATGCATCATTAAGGGAGCCCAGTTGTTGCTGGTAGTTAAAATTGAAAGGTATCCAAATAATATGCCAAATAAGTAATTAAAAGAAGGAGAATGTAGGCTATGCAGGATGTGATAACATACAATGACAATGACATAGCACATGGTCTTTGTTTGGTCTCATTTTAACCAATAAAACATATTTATGGAGTATACAGTAAAGGCTGGGAGTGGAGGTTTTATTTGTAGAATAGAATGAAGGTAAAAGATTAAAAAACTATTAAAGATACATATATATTTCTTTTACTCCCTTCAGGCTGCTGTCTACCTGAACAGACTGGGTGGTTCCTAAATAAGAAACGTTTCTTTCTCACAGTTCTGGACTGGGAAGCCTAAGATCAAGGCGCTTAGGTTGTGTTCCGTTGAGGGCCATCTCCTCACGCGCCCTGTCCTCAGACGTGGAAGGGGCGAGGCAGCTCTGTGGGGCCTCTTTTATGAGAACACCGATCCCATTCTGGGGGGCCCACCTCATGACCTAAGCGTTTCCCAAAGTCCCCGCCTCCTAACACCATCATAATGGTGGGTTAAGATTTCAACATACGAATTTTGCAAGGACATAAATATTCAAACTATAGCAATATTACACATGCATATTCCATATTTTGATCAAAGCAAACAGCCCCACAAGTAAAAATATCAAAATGAAGTGAAAAGTTTAATGAACTTTATGGATAGTTGTTTTATTATATCATTCAGGTACGTGATACTTTTTTCCTTTTTGTTACTTGTACTTGCATTACAGAAAGTAATATTTGCCTAATACAATAGTAAAATAAACATTTTTCTAACCTCTTTTCCCCAAAAGAGCTATGATGAATAGATGGGGTTATAATACTTCTTGTTTGTTTAAAGCTTTACCGATTATGTATAACTCTACAGATATTTATTCAGTTGGGTCTTAAAACCATTAATACTTTATACTGTTTAGCAATGAAATATTTATAGGGAAACGGCTTTTTTGAACACTTAAGAGTTATATTCTAAGACCCAGCCCAGATACTTCCTCATATATAAAGAAGTTGAATACCTTTTGTGAAAACTTCACTCCTTTTGTGCCTCACTATTTCTTATTAAGGCACCTATAAAATGGGTAATACTTTTTTTGTTTCGATTTTCTCCATTTATCTAAAATATAAGTTCCTCGAGGAAAGAGCGTGCATGGAAAGTATATGATGCCATACTAGACTAATCAAAAAAAGCTTTCTAGTAAACAAAAGTCTAACTCATTACACTGTATCAGTCAGAGGCAACCAGAAACCATAAGCCTGAGATGGGAGATTATGTTGACATCATATGCTTTCACATCCGCAGATTAAGTACATGCAATCCTATTTTGGTACGTATCTATAAAAAAAAAAGATATTTATATGAAACTACCACTTACAGCTCTCTGACAGGGCAAACGGAGCATTATGCCTCCTCATTCTCCCAATCCTACAAAGAAGGTGCTTCTTCTGAGGCCTTGTATTTTCAAAGTAATGTTAGCCCCAGAATCACAACCTATATGAAGTCTGGAGAGTTGTCTTTCCAGGAAAAGGAGAAGATTGCTTCAAGGCTGAAAATTCATTTTACAGATTAGTATAAATGGCTGACTGATGATATCATATGCACTAACAGCTAGTTTGGGATTAAGGTTTAGTTACTTTAACCTGTGCTTTGAATACTAGTTCAGTTAAAATAATTCTGTTTATTGAATACATTTATTTTCATAGGGACTAAATAAAGTTTTACCCTAATTTTTCATTATATACGTTTCAAAGTTTAACTTTTTCACAAATGTGATGTAGAGGCCCTTAATAAAGTAATTAAAATTTTAGAGGTTATGTTTAGATTATTCAAAGTTAATTTGGTGATCCAATGGACAATATCTACACATTGTAAACTCCTAGAGACAAAAAAAAATGTGCTAGATTAAATGTGTAAAGGTTACATTACCGTGTTATGTAAATACGGATGCTTATATATATGGAATTTCATTTTTATAATGTTCATATTTATGGAGGCAGACAGAAATCATATCGCTTTTGAAATTGTTGTTGAAATAATTTCAAAACACTCTCTAGATGAAATACATTAAAGGTAAAAAAGAAGAGAAGCCAAGGTTTACATTTTAATAGCAAAGTACATAAATCTCTGTATGCATATAAATGTAGATATTAATTATTATAAAATGCTATATATGAGTAATATATTACTGAGTCTTTATCTTTTGCTTTAACTTTTTTCTTTACATTTGTAGTTTTACAAGTGAAGTCCTAGAAATATTTGCATTTAATTTCCTGAGTTTAGATTTCTACTTTTACCTCAAAATATTTATTAGAGATTAATCCCCAGGGGGGAAAAGTTTACTTTTTTGATCCCTTTAAACTTTAAATATCTAAAGATCATTTTTACTATTTTTTGGAAAATATATTCTTTTATGTTTTCAATTCATCAACGAAATACTTTAGCCTCGCAAGTTGTTATATTCAGAAAATAATGCAATTTGTAAAAGGAGTTGAAACAGAAATCCGTGTCTGATTTAAGTGATCATATAGTATTATAATCATGATTTGTGGAAGAAAAACATTCCTTAAACTCGTAACACATTTACCTGAGTTTTAAGATTAAGTGGAAGTTTACCTTTTTAACCCTTTTCTCGTTGAGAAAAGCAAAAGTGCAGCTCACTGCCAGTGTTAATTTAACATCACACATAGGGATGCTACATTTTCTAGGATTTGACATTTTCAGTGATCGAGAATTACTATGTTTTGTAAATGGAAATATTACTACTAAAAACAGAATGCTATTAATAGAAGGATGTCATTTGTTTCGAAAGACTATAAATATACGAGAGTGATGAGAAAATAATAATAAAAGGGAGCTATGTCATGGCAAACTTTGGGGGTGAAGTTAAGACTATAATCCGTGAGTTATCTAAGGGTAAACGCTTCAGCCACAAGCACCGCCAGTGAGGATTCTTGGGGCAAATGGGAAATGGGTTAATATTGGGACACCATCCTACCTCCAACATTTTCTCATACTCAGTTCCCAAAATGGGGGCATTCAGTATTATATCCTATAATCAGGAGATTGCTGACATGGTGGTCGGGTTATGGTCTTCTGAATGAAGCAATCAAACCAGATTACTAAAAAAAAAATTAGAAGGTTTTGTCAACAAGTGAGACACACATTCATAAGACTCACTCACTCATACAGACAAAATTTCAAATCAGATTTAAACACACTATTTTAAAAGATAAGTAGGCAACCATAATCAAGGAGTATCTCTAGAAGCCTCCAGTATAAAATAAATAGATCAAAACAAATAGATGAGCAAAAAAGAAACTTGTAGAAAACACACTAGACAGGAAGAAAACATTAATATTCTCAGCAAGATAAAGAAATGTATCCATGCAGGAAGACAAAGATGTAATAAAAAAGAGATATTCGGGGAATAAATAAGAACTTTTAGAAGTGTAAATATATAACAGAAATAGAAACTCAATATACTGACTGGAAAATTAAATTAAGGAAGCCTCCCATAAAGTAGACCAAAAAGAGTAGTAGGGAAGAAAAGATCAGAAAATCAGAGAGTCAGGTCTGTAATGTCGACATCTGAATAAAAAGAGTCCCTATGAAGGAGAGCAGAGGAAAAAAACAAAAACAAACAAACAAACAAAAAAAAACGAGGAAATAAGTTAATTCAAGAAATTATTCTCAGAATAAAATGATTTGTTTTTTAAAGAAGTAATACACCAAGTGCCTGGACCAATGGATGAAAATGGACCTACCTACCTCTGCACAGGATCCTGTGATCTGAACACTGTTACCAATGAGAAGAGCACATTTTTTTAGAGAGGAAATATGAAAGCTTTTTTATACAAGGAATCACAAATCATATTTGAAGCTAGAAGACAATGAAGGTAATGCCTTAAATATTTAGAATTTTTTTTTCGATCTAATATTCTGTTTCTAAAAAGACTATCAATTAAATGTGATTGCAGATGTTTTGATATGCAGTTTTTAAAAACTACCTCCATATGCATGGATTCTCAAAACGGTACTAGTGGATAGACTTAAAAGAAAATTGAGTAATTAATAATTAACTAATTAAAGGTACAGGGGTTAAACGCATAAAAAGGAGGAAAAAGGAATCCTAAGGTGATAGGAAAAGGATGTCTAGAGAGCTAAGAATCCAGTTCAGAGCAAGTCAGAAATCGCTAGGAGATATATCTTTAAAAAGATGATTTCTGTAGGATACTTGATGCATTTGAATATATTTAGAAAAATACTTTCTTTTTAGAGGTAAACAGAATTGGTGATAAATAGACTGACGTTTAATACACCGAAAACTAAGCAAGTAGAGATCATTAGCAACTCCAAAGAAAGCAATAAGTTTTTAAAGAAAAGAACAGTAGCATTCTACATGACTGAAATGTGGATCATGTCTATGTAGCCACACCAATACAAATGCAGTCTATTGACCTAAATGGAATCATACGTTAGACATGGACAGAAGAGTATGTTTGTTGGCTGTGATCAGAAAGGGAGCTAAATCCCCAAGACATAGAGATAAATAACAAATTCAACAACTAACATAATTTTAAAAACTTGTATCTGGGAAGCAGTGAATAATTAGAGATTTTGAGAAGGGGTTAGAAGACTACATTCTTCATAGAGAAAGGTTTGACACTCTTTAAGCAACGAGTGTTTGAGAAAATTAAATATAGTTTTGACCAAAAAGAATGATGATTTCGAAAGAGAGATGATCTGAAATGGAAGAATAAAATAGAGGTCTGTCCATGAGAAGAAAACACTACTCTCGAGTAGGTAAGCTATAGGGACCGTGACAGCAGAAGCAGCTGGGAAGCACTGAACTGTGCCGACTTCTCTGTGCTCTGTCCGCACCAGGGCCTGTCCTCAGTCTGGTTTGCTCCTTGAGTCCACGGATTCTGCCTGCAAATCCCTCGCCATTCTCTCGGTGCTCACCAGATGGAATGTTTACCGTCTCTTCCATTCTTTTCTTTGATCTTATAGAAGAGAGTTTACATTTAAATCCAAACCAATTTTACGAAGAAAATGTCTAATGTTAAAAAAAATAATTAAAAAATGCTGAAAGAACATTTACAGTACAATAAAATGCATGATTATAAACACTGTTACAAATCATACCACGCATAAAACCACTTTAACTTTTAACCAGATTATCATCTGGAAGGCAATATACACAATTCTGAGATCTAGAGCCTTTGCACCAATGTTTTAAATTAAAATGGA
>NW_024348304.1:3997440-3998040 GCF_902729225.1 Pteropus medius
AACACAAAGAATAAAGAGAATAAACCCCAAAATATCAGGTCAAATTTAGTGTTTTCTAAGAGAGTTGTGATTTTAAATCAAGCATCACGGAATTATTTTGAAATCATAGTACTAAATGACCAACATATTAATGTGTTCATGTAGAAGCTTTACAGCAGAAAGGATCAGATAAGAATTGTATTGCAGTGGCTCAGAGAATGACATCGCAAATAAGTATATTCATTCCGCAGACTGTTGGCCAAACAACATACTTGGTAACATAAGCAAGCAAGAGAACAGGAGTGTGCGCTTTAAAATTCTCTAAAATACTCTCGTGAAACCAATTCATGATTTCAGATTATATACAGACCAGGATTAAAAAGAACAAGTATCAAGTTGGACTCAGACGAAATTTGTGTTAAATTGGTAGAAGCAAATGTTTTACCTGCTAATAGTCAACACGACTGATTATAAAGACAATTATTTTCCAAAATGCACTATTCGTTGTGTTTCTCAAGAGAATTTGTATTAATAAAATAGAAATAGTTTATTAAAAGTATGTATTACTTTTAATACAAAATAATCATTAAATCCAAACTGCTAAATAAATGATTCATGTTT
>NW_024348304.1:3998094-4013549 GCF_902729225.1 Pteropus medius
GTGTGTGATAAAGTGTAGGGTGTGGAATTTTGCTTTTGGATGTTTTGCACAATTTTTCCTCATTCACGTACAATTCTATTATGAAATGGTGTTCATTTTAAGTGGAGATCTAAATAAATACAATGGTATACTATATGCAACTGACTATAACCAAACAAAGAAATTTACTTTGGTTTAGGAGAGATTACCAAAAATACTCAGAAACTTCTAGAAGCTCGGACACTCCCTTCCATAATCAGGCCTGGAGATCTGATTCATTCAAGATGTCTACCCAAGAAACTGAGGGCAGAAAGACAAGTCTAGACCTACGTCAATGCATTTCTCGTTTATGAGATCATGAATGTTTTATGTCCTAATACAAGTGTTTACCAAAATTGTTTCCTCTTTTTGTGGGTAAAACTCTTTTAATTCTTTCCTCTCAGAGATGGGAAGGATATAAACTGTCTGACGTGACATTCAAAGAGCACACGCTGTAAGGTTCATGGTGCCACAGTGTGTCCACTGGCGAATCAAGCTGGAGGACACAAAGACGCGTGGTGAAGGCTCCCTGACTCGATGCATTGTTACTGCTCGCTGAGATCGCTTTACCTGTGGCAAATGCGAGCTTTGTTCTCCCACCTGTGTGCCTGTGTGTGAGTGTGTGTGTGTTGTTCAAGTCAGATTAATTAAAATGATAATATTGAGTCGTCACAAAACAGTGCCACCTCTTCTGTGTTGATAGCTCCACAACTACTTCGGCAAACCGTTAGATTCAATGACTGACCAATTTACTCAATCAAATAGTTGATTCAGTCAAAAGATGAAGCAAATTTATTTGATTAAAGTAGGTAATACCATGTGAATAATCAGATCACTCACTCTTTATAAGCAAGGTATATTTTTAAGTCAAAGAATAAAGCATGAAGAAAAAAGTCCATAAATATAACGTTGTTTTTAAATTGTCTTTGAAAGTATAAACACTGGAGTTGGAAATTTGTGTTCATTACCGGTTTGGGAAATCCTGTTGGCTTGGCAGCTCTCTTACCTGTGAAATGGAATCGATGATACCTGTAGAAGTCATTTTCAAAGTGTGGCCTTCCACAGCCCATCTGCGTCAGAGTCATCAGAGACGCGACAAAAGCACATCCCTGGGGCCACCTCCCGTCCCAGTGCTGAGCACGGGGTCTGCGTTACTAGCCCGTACCCCAGATGACGTTCGTGCTCCCTAAAACTGCAGAGCCAGACTAAACCTCAGGTCCAGGGTGTAGTTTAACATTAAAAACCAAAACATTTAAGGCCTTGGCAAACCGAGCTCATTCTGAACCTGCTTGTAATGCGGAAACCTTGGATTCTAAATGTCACGTTGCCAAGGCTATTGCTGGGTGGGAGGAGGATGACTCTGCTCTGCTCTGGGAGGCTCCAGGCCCCAGAGGGAGCAGCCTGGTGAGGTGGGTAGTCAGGGCCCAGGCTTTGACGTGGTGGCACACCACTGCGTGCACGCTGGAGCTGTTAGAAAGCCCAGCCCCGGATGTGTGTGGGAGCAGCCGACAAAAACACATCTTGGGGGTTGTGTGGTTTGGGTAAATGGACTTGCAACAGGGAAGACAGAGGACAGCCTTGCCACTGCTACTTTCCCTCAAGGTCATTCTCCTCAAGGTCATTCTCCTCAGGTAACTTCGTTACTGCTGTGTGACTACAGCCCTATAATACTCTAAACTATCTAGTAAGTGCAGTCGAAAATTTAAGTCGATTAATCCACAAAACAGGAAAACAAAACAATGACAAAGCTAAAATGAGGATCTGATCAAACAACAAAAAAAGTGCAAATCCTTCCTTTCAGTGTTTTTGCAAAGCAGGGCAAAGCAACCGATGATAAAGCTCATTCCTTTAATACATATATGACTGAAACTATAGAGTAGTTGTATATGATATCAAGACTCATTTAAGGAAATATCAGAACAACACTATAAATAAAGTATCCATAGTAATGTGTCAGTCTTTTTTTTAAACATGATATCAGAATTAGAATCAATAATGTTCTGTCTTATTCTGGATTTAGCAAGTTGCTAGGTAGAAATGCATTTTTCTTGAGCATTGAATTAAGAATAAGAATAATGTGTTCCCAGGTTAAAACCCCGAATAGGAAGAGTGAGAATGACGTTTTTGATAAGATTACTAGAACTAAATTTGGAGGTAAAATGGAGAAATGAGTTAAATGATTCTCCCTTTCTTTGTTAAACAAATAGAATTATATTTAAAATTATAATGCTAATTAATATAAAATATGAAATTTAGAAAAAAATTTCAAGTAACTCCTGTAGTTGTAAAATAGGCTTCAATAGAGAAGAGGAAAAAAATTAAAATAAAAAGGAAAATAACATACAGTATATAGCTTATTTACCAGCATAACAACACTTGAAAAAAAATTCTGACAACAAAGCCCACATGTTAAGAGCTAGACAATTCCAAGAATGTGACTACAGGATTCTAAATCCAAAACTGTCTACAGAATATTTGTTTTCTAGGACTTTAGAACTACTTGGTTTATATATGGCAGGGACCAAAGGTTGATATTTATATTAGTTCAATCTGTAAAATATTTCTGATAGGCCTATTTATGATTTAAAACTGGTTAGGATTCAGGTTGCCTACAGCTCGGGTTTCATGTTAAGTCTGGCGATTTTTCCTTCAAGCAACAAAATTTTTCATCCTGAATATAATAGCCTCACGGAATCATAGAAGGGGGAAACGTTGACACGGAAACGCACACAGAGCCAGAAAACAAAACAAACAAAACCTTGGACTCTGTTGTGCTGATTCCTGGAGCTTTCGCCCCGAGACCTGGTGGTGGGCCTGGGACTGCGTGAGACCCTGCGGACCGATCTCTCAGACGACCTTGTGAAGGTCGTGGCAGGACAAATGGTGGGACATTTCGTTTGAGTCATTCTTTTCACCGCCCCCGCCCCACCACACATAAACAGGGAATCCTAACTTGTCCTGCTTGATGATGACCGTGACCCCTTCTCAGACTTTATCGAAAGTACCGCAATGTTGACAACGAGAGGACGGCTGTCGCCGGATAGGGTCAAATTGCTATGGGAGTCAGCGTCAAAGTAGATTGTCAGGCAGTGAAGACACTTCGGAAAACTTCCTCTCCCATGTCCCATTTCAGAAGTACAAGAACGACCGTCGTGGCTTAGGGACGGCCGCAGCCTCCCGTGACACAGGCTGCAGTGCACAGGCTGTTCGCGAAGGAACACCCCCAGGAAGAATGGCTAATAAATATTTTAAAATCAGTTTATTTTAATTAGCTGAAGATCATTTCAATTTATTACTTTGTATCTTTTGTATTATGCAACAGATTAAAAGTCCTAGTTTCTCTACTTTCTCTACTGAGGTCTTCGGAGGTTGTTAACATCTAAATCATTTTGGATCCTCTTACCAGTGTTAAAGAATAGCTTTCAAAAGGTAAAATCATGACTCGGGCAAGTATAAAATGAACACCTGTCAAAGATTTTTGCTTAACTCATCAATTAACAAATGGACTAGTAAAATGTTAAAACCAGTCCAAAAAACACTTGAGAAACAAAGTATAAGCAATTCGATAAAGGGCTCTCAGGGAGGGATTATTGGGTTAAACACAAAACTGGCTAAGTCCAGCGGGGCAGCACACCATAACCCCTGAGGTTATCTTTTCCACAGGACAGAAACTATTTGCATGCCCACCAGAAAAAGAATATGCAAGCTGATCTCTGCCACTAAAGAGCTGAAAAATAGCCTAGCCAATAGGACATCAATAAAAATGCAAGCCCAGCACTGCCCTGAAAAACACCCAGCACTCTCTTGTGCCAAGTTTGAAGTTCTGGAAATGTTTTCTCCTGCCAGCATGCTTTATGTCTTAAGACACTACGCATCTGCTCAAGAACCCCAGACAAGTTTTCTTGTCTACCTTCCATGTCACTTGCGGAATCTATTTGACCTGAGTTATTCTTATTGTATTTTTTTAAAGTAAGCCCGTTGGTCAGCTAGCTGCCCAACTTCTGTAGCAGGGAAAATAGAAAATTTCTGAGTGGGAAACTTTGCTTTAGTTATCTGGGGAACAACACATTCTACTGTCTAGAATAGGCTAGGTTTAAAGTTTGTTTAAATGTCTGTTTGAAGTCCGGAAAATTTAAGGTCCCTCCGTACTTCGGTGGGTATGTGGAAACTTTATATTTAGCAGTTGAAACTTAAATGCATTGGAAAAGGGGAAGATAGGGCATTTCTGAGTCAGTTGATCTAGAGTGTTTCTGAACAATTTAATCTGTCTGTTAAGAAATTTGGAAATTTCTTCGCTTTGGGGCTTTTCCTCGGAAGATCTAATAATATAATTGTCTGTGTAAGACAAATCTGCAGTCATACGGTTGCTGTTATTAAACCAGTTCCCATTTTCTCTTACCCATCCCATTGCTACTTATGGGACAATAAGAGAAAAGAAAGTCTTCTAACCCAGTTGGAAGAAATGAGAAAAAAGGATTTTTAAGTTCAGAGTCTAGATGAGAAGGAAAATTTAAATTTGTGAAATAAAAGAACTTCACACGGCATGATAGACATTAAAAAGCATCGCTAAATATTACTACAGTTATACAATATGACAGCAAACTATATGGTCTGCTTTATAGCACAGGATTTCAAAATAATCTATGAAAAAAAAAATTAAAGCACAAGTTACCCACGCGGTAAGAACCTTCGCCACGGACAGGTTTCCCTTGGAGTTGTTATTTTTCCATCCACATGAACGCGGAGGCGCAGCCTCAGTGAGGACAGCTGGCTAACAGGCTGTGCCATGTGGATGGACAACGACCCCTTCGTTGCAAATCGTCCTGCAATGCGTCTTCTGTCCAGCCTTTGACTTGTCATAGTTTTTAAAAGTTAACTAAATTTGTAGTTGTAATAAGGCTGGTTTTTAGTAAAGGACAAAAAGGCCTAGATGTTGAGGTTAGGCTTTAAATAACATCAACTTCATAAGCTATGGAATAACATTTGTGAACAATATTTATTTACCTTCAAGTTTTATTTTAACTTTTCTCGTTCTTCGATAGTAGAATAAGCCACTTAGTTTTGTCCAGAAATGTAACCCCCATATATTATATTGTTCCTATGGGAAATTAGGCTTTCAGTAATGTTGTTTTGAATGAAGCTCTTATTATTAGGTATATACCGTTAACATTTTTAAATGCCTATTTTATTGAGATATTGAGTTTCTGAACGAAATCTTTGAATTTAAAAATTGCAGAACAAATGGAAAAATATATAAGCTAAAGTGACTTTTTACATATTTTGAAACTTGATTTTTTTAAACTGCATTTTCACAAATAATTCAGATTTTTTTTTTTGGAGTTTACTATGACTGGTAATTCTCATTTACCCAAAGCATCATTTAATCACATAGTAAGTTTTCATCATCACCATAAAATTCACTTGGGCAAATTTAATTATAGTGTATATCAATGAAATTATTTTAAATTGCTTAATACAATCAGAATTACTCTTATCTTTTTACTAAACTAGCATATAAGTTCAAGAAGGCCTGGACTGTGTTTTGTTCACTGCATATGGCCAGGTCACAGAGAAAGAACCTGGTCTACAATGGGTACTTTCTGTTGACTAAATGAATTAATGAATATTTTAAATTTAATGATATTCAATCTACATCACTTTAGAATTATTTTAAAACATATGGAATACATTTTTGTAAAATCGTGTTTTTTTTTTTTCCTCAAAGAATACTTAAAAAACCGACATAGTTTTGGCTGGAAAGTTATTCATGTTTTGTACAAATTGTGGCAGATCTAATTAAGGCCAACTATCACTCCAAGAAAACATCCACTATGTACAATACATCTCATCAATTTCCATACAATTGTTGCTCTAGAGTTTAAAAAAAAAACCTCAATATAAAGTTAAAAACCCCTCATTTTGATACATGGCCAATTAAACTTGGTATTTTTAATATAATTTTGCTCATAAATTTATCTTACCATCTGTCTGGGCAAATCTAACAGCTTCTCTTATTTTGGCAACCCTGAATGAATGCATTTCTACAAGAAGCCTTGACATATTTATTTTATGCTCTTTCATGAGGGTTACAAAATATGTGTTGCATGATCTAAAAAAAAAATGTGCTAGCGACTAAAAACTTAACTGTAGAAAGCTATGATTTTTTTCCTTTAAAATCACACGAAAATCTCTTATTTGATTTTCTTAGTATTCTTCCAGATAACATAGAAAGCAAGATAATTTGGCTGTGACAACAAGCACAATTTCTTCTAATATAGAACACTTGACTTTACAAAGAATCCACTCATTCTGCAGCCATAGGTTTTTTTTGTGTGTGTTTTTTTTTTTAATCAAGTTCCTATTATGGGCACAGTGGTGTTGATTAAGGGTTTTCCTTTCTTATTGTAGAAAACTTAGAAGAATTAAAAGGCAGAAGGAGACGAAATTATTTTAGTTTGTATTACATGTCCTTGAAAAGAAAGAGAAAAGGATAATTTGGCCAAAAACAACAAACATCCAGTTACCATGAATTTCAAACCCTCTGGTCGAGAGTGAAAGAGACCCACTAAATTCAGCATGTCGAAGCTGCTGGTGAAATTAAATACAAAAAAATACTGCCTTTCGAGTTGCAACAGCCGGCTTCCTTTCGCAGATAGTTTTTGGGGGAATATCTATGCTAGATCTTTAATCCCTTGGTAAGACAATGGAAAGAGAGGAGGGAATAGAACCACTGTCTAAAGCACACGTTCACTCGTTCGGAATGCCGGCAATGTGAGTGACTCTGGCTGCTAAGAGAAAAATAGAAGTAACAGTTTCCTGAGGATTGTTAAGCCAACACACTATTAAGTATACCACCTAGCATTGTTCTTTTCCTCTCCCTTTTCACTCTCGCGGCTACCACATGTGATGGAAGGGATCCAAGTTAAACACTCTCACCAGAGTATGCTCCAAGACAGATGACTGGGCCTCGGGCTTGGCCAATACAATGCACTTCTATTCTCTATTTATTTTTGTAGTTCAAAGACCTGGCAGTAAGGGACCTGATGCCTGCCACAAGGACTGGTGCACTCGTGATTACTGCCCAGTGATTTTTGTATCTGTGTGCCAGCTACTCAGATAGACCACGTATAAAGAGGAGGGGGGTTTTTTAGAAGGAAAAAGAAACCCCGGCTTCCACTTAAGCTTTGAAATTTCAGATGATATACTGCCAACTTACAGACCTTGCTTTAATCAGAGCAGCCACATGAAAAGGCTGTTTCTATTTACCCTGGGTCATTTAGGAAAACAGCGATAAGTAGGCCATGCAAAATTTCAACTTCTCTTAAAGTTGGCATGTTCTCCTCAACTAGAGTTGAGTCGTGATTTCATTTTCTGAGTTGAAATATTTACAACCCTGCCATACGCGAGTTTCAGCCTTCCTTCGGTCTACGAACAAACGGGCTTTTAAAAGAATGCTTAGGGTCAACTGGAAGTTTCTTTTTCTAAGGGTGGGACTATGTAGATTTAAATAATTACTAAAGTGCTTTACTGTTCTAGTTCAAATTACATCAGAGACTGACTTCGGCTAGAAAAAAAATAACATGCTCTTTTCGTTTTAAATTGTGTATCCACGTAATAAAAAAGTCATCTAGCAGAACATATAAAGTAACAGCTAGAATATGCAGGGACCCATTAGCATTGGAATGAGGAAAAAGAATTAAGGTACCAGTGTATTCTTTGGTGCACAATGGATCCCTTTTTGTATTGTGGGGGTTTGTAATATTTTCGTTATGTCATAAAGAGATTTTGAAAAGTTCTTGATACTGTGATCAAGTATTATATTTTGTCAGCAAAATATAAAAAAAACACTTCCTCCTTGACCATGCAGAGTCACGTTGTACCGCTTCACGCGGCAGACCTCCCACTTCCCACTGTATAGCTGCCACACGTCACGTGACGACTGTCACGATGTTGCACCAGTAGAATTCCATTTATACCCTCACGATCTTTCCATCTTTTGTGTCACTCTTGTCATCTTTAATTCACATAACTCCATCTAACAATTAATTTCTAGATTGGTCAGTTTTATTTTAAAAAAATTAGAAAAATAATCTTTTATAGGTATTCCTCCTTTTTTGTTACCATGTCTAGTATCTTCGTTCTCGATTAGCGAACAGAGCTCCTATTTGGTATCGTTCCCCATAACCTAAGACCATTTTTTTTTTTTTTTTTTTTTAGCATTTCTTACAGCACAGATCTGTTTGGCAATGATTTTCTAAGTTTTCATTTATCTGTAAATGTCTTTATTTCATCCTGTGTCTGAAGGATCCTTTCACTGAAGACAGAATCTGGAGAGAGTGCTTTCTCGGCTGCATGTTTTCAGACGAGATGTCAGTCACCTTCTATATCACTGGAATGCGGCTTTTTTTCTTGAACTAACTCTCTGATTTTCTCTCTACTTTGATTTGAAATCTAGCTGTGGGTTTTCTTGGCCTGTCAATGGAGGGTAGATATCAATCATCAAATTTGGGGAAAATCCAGCTATTATATCTTCAAATGTTTTCCAGCCATATTCTGTCTTTTCCTTCTCAGACTCCAATTATACATGTTAAATTTTTAATATTGTCCCTCAGTTCTCTAAAGCTCTGATAATTTTTCTTCATTTTTTTTTTCTTTATATTAGCTAACTGCTATTTGTATTCAGACTCACTGATCCCTCTTTTCTGGTACCCTCAAGTTCATCACATGGCTGGATGATTATGGTATTAAGAGGTATCTCTCCTGTGTCAGGACAAGAACTCCGGAGAACGCCCACTGTGACTCTGCTTTTAGTACCTTGGATTTGTTCTGAAACTCATAGCTGATGCCCTCAGCGAGCCTTGTACAATCTCTCCTGATACATGTGCAACCGAGCCCCCGCCAGGAACCTGCATTGGGCTCTCCATCGGCCTCCCATCCCCCACTCCACCCAGCTCTCTCCCCCATGTTGCTTCAGCTCTTTTCACTGCAATCTAGAAACCATATCCAGGCACAGACAGAAGAGCCGACATCTTCACCGAAAACCACTTCACTAGCATGACGTAAAGAATGAAGTCAGGCTCCTTAATTTTAATTCTCAGCGAAGTTACTTTCCTCATATTGTTCACATAACACAAATGGTTTTCTTCCTTACCTGGCAATTTTATCTCCTGTGAATGCCCAAGATCGTTGGAGGTTACTGAGTCCAAGGGACCAAACCTTCTTACTATTGCCTGTAGGAAATAAGAAAGTAGGTTTTCTTTAGAAATGAAGCGTCTCTTACTGTTCTTTCAGTTGGCTCTGCGTGGTGTTGTTGGCTATACTAAAGTCAGATACTATTTTTGTTTGCTGCGGTGCAATTAAGCAGAATTACCTCAGGTAAGACTGGATTGGAAGGGAGATGAAAAAATCACATGCTCTCTTTGCAAAGGGGCGGTGCTCCCACAGCTTTAACTGCTGTTAACCCCGCCAGCACCGTAGGCAAGGAAGTAGGCGGTGGTGCCTTCCACGCTGGCCGCCCTCCCCGAGACCAGCAGGAGCTCGCTCTCATCATCAAACTGAGCTTGCCATTCATCTACACATCCCAGACTAGCTCTGAGGCCTGCGAAGTTTCTGTTTCTCAACCTTTAATTCTTTCCTTTAATGACATAACATGCCTTGCCCCTCAGAGTTCCCCCAATAAGTCACTTAATCACAGGTTCATTTTGGTGCACTTTCTTAGGTTTAGCTGCTCAGTTCTCTCCCCAGGGGCAACCTTAGTCTAGATATTTGGATAACTCATCGCAGTGATCCAACATCTCGAACTCGTGCTGCTCGTCTCCTTTTCTGAGATCGATGGCGTTTCTCCATCGGGGGTGTAAACAAGGATCTGAAAGCCACGACTGCGCTGGGGATGGACTGTCTGACGTCCCCCACCACCTCGTCTCTTGTGAGCACCCTTTATTCTACGGTGGAGATGACAGTTCTCCGCCCAGGTCCGCCCACTAGGGCTGAGGCCCTCCGTTTCCTCGATGCTGGGAACATCGTCCCGTGATGGTCCACACCCGTCTATACTAACAAAAGCAGTCGTGTTATAGTTAACCACACGGCACCTGCACTTTTAAACTTGTACTCAGAAAAGCAGCCCATGCAGAACAGGAGAAACTATCAGTTGATGCTCCCATCAAGTAGGCAAACAAACAAACAATAAAATCTGAGACATTTATAAGTATCTATACAGCTCGGACTCATGTTTTATATTCATAAATGTGTGATTTCTGAGATACTATCATTGAATTTCTATACATATATTTAGCTCAAGACATCCATAAATAAAATCAGTAGCCATGATCTTAAGTGTCATATGAATGAAATACATTACTGGGTGATTTAATAATTTCCCCTACTTTCAAACTAAATTCACATTATTTCTGAATTGATCAGTTACCTGTCATGATAGACGGTAACTGAAGGATTGCAATTCTCCTTTTGGTGAGATTTCAAGATTATGAATTAAATCTGTTATTTCTTTTGAGTAAAATGGCACTACTGAACTTATTAGAATTTGGTTTGGTCCTTTAATTTTTTAAACAAACTAAATAATATAATGCCTGGGAGAATCTGAAATTATACATTTTCAATTTTAAGGAATTATAGGGGATCTCGGTTTCAATGTCCATGAGAGATGCCATGCGTGTATTAAAAACAAACAAAATAATAAAAATTTCTTAAAAACCTCTAAAACTGAATAACAAGACCATCGACATTTGCTTTTAATTTTTCAATTTCCAAAAATAAAAGAAGTGAAAAAAATGCCTTATTTTTAAATTTTACTCTTGAGGTGAGTTCAATAAGATACACCATTAACTTTAATAACATCACATATTTTCAAGTGTTTTCCTCATAAAAATAACAAATTTTATGTACAATTGTCATTAATTCTAGTAATGGCAGGGGTTGATGATTTGGGGTAATATACACATGAAAGACAACTTTCATTTTCGAAGAAACCATATGAAAAAATCTCAGGATTCTTTTTTTTTCTGGTAATTTATATGTAAATATAATATATGTCTGATCTTTCAGAATTTCAAGAAGATAGTTTTACTCAAAAAAGTTTTAATGAAGTGTTCTACTTCCCTATTCATCACAATTAGAGTAAGTTATACATTTTATAACTATCACTGTTTTGAGTGAACGAGTATAAATTTTATTAAAAATTTTATGTAGCTATATTTTTTTGTGAATCTAATATTAGTTACAGATTTTTTAAAGTCTAGGCTAACAAAAGTGGAAAGTGAGTGAATGTAGTAATAAATCTATAACATAAAAAATTCAAAACACTGACATTTGAATTATGATTACTTTGGGGAAATATATTTTTTAGTTGGAAAATAATTATGAATAAAAATTGAAGAGATAATAGTCTTTAAAAAGTTTAGGTTTTTCAGTGGTTTTATAAATATACATATTTATCTGTTTTTGTTGAGGAATTTGCCAATAGTTCCAAGTTATTTTTGACAATTTTTATTTTGCATATAGATTAATTTTAATTGACTGTAATTACTAAGAATTTTAATAATTTTAATAAACCATATTTAATATTATATTCCTCCAAATGAAATTTTGATGATAAGACTTGTAAATTCTTTAGATTTGTGCTTAAAATTTAAACTAAAAATGAGTGAGTCAATTATTTCCGGATGCTTGCGAGTCAATGTGAGTTTATGAAGAAAGAGATTAAAATTTATGCTGCAATACCATTTGCGCGTTTGAAAATACCAGATTACTTATATTTTAAGAAGGTAAAACATAACAGAAAAAGAGCGAGAGGAAAAAGAACAAAAATAAGCCTTAATTCCTCTTTCTCAACATGGAAACAGTTTTAGAGAAAAGTATATTTTATTTATTAATATTCTTCATACATATTAAGCAGTACCACGACGAGTATTGCGACATTATAAACAAATAAGCGGTCATTTCACTCAGCTCTGAAAAACAATGATGGTTCTTCTTCAGTGGGTGGGAACTGCTAACTGTTGCTTAGTATTCATTCCCTTCATTTTCTTTTTTTATTAAAACTCTGAATTCTTGCTGCACATACATTAATTCAATGAGAGACTACGTTTCCTACCCTGACTCAGGTGGACGTGGCCTTGTGTGGACACTAGGCCAATAAGAAGTCAGGAGAAACCACTTTGAACAACAATGAGCTTCGATTTAAAGTGGAACATGTCCTCCCTGGGAGCCTTGCTCCTTTGCCACTGCTTGGGGACAGGCAGCCCGGAGCAACACCGGAAGTCGGTAGTGAAGATGACAGAACTGCTTTGCCACGAGGTGACTGGTCAATTTAGATTGTTTCACCAGAGGGAAATATCTTTCCTCCATATGTGAACACAGTATTTTGGAATCTCTTTGTTACAGCAGCTTCACTTATTCTCAACCTAACAGAATATTCAAATGATGTCACTAATGGGGAAATTTTTCTTTTACAAGTATATAATGGCTTACATAATATAATACAAATATCTGGAAAGCATTATAATGTCTGTATAATGCTAAAGTTTTGTCCACATAATATCAGTTGCCTTTTGATATATGGGAACAAGGCAAAGATTGAAAAGGAAAGAAGGGATGGACGTAAAGAAGAAGATAAAAATCAAATTAGAAAGAAAAGAAATCTGGAGGATATAAAATTTTGAAATTTCACTAAATAAGGGAGGACAATCTAAAATCTTGGTATGTGTCAAAAACTCAGTTCAAATAAAAAATCATTTCAATAAAAAAGCCTTTTATATACTCCTAAGCTCTTCCATAATCTTTTTCTTCATATTATTAGAAAATTACCTCCCTATAACCCAAGGGGGGAAAAAAACCTATGTTCTATTAGATAATAATAGGTATGTTGAGTATATACGAAGACAGGTATAAGTCAACTGGCTTTCAAGAATAAATGTGTATTTCCTAGTTTTTTGAAAATATGTTTAAATTTTGTTTAATAAAAACATTTTATTTTTGCATACATGTTTGAAATACTGATAGGTTTAAAATGATAAGCTTTCATGAGCTCTTTGTAGCTTATCAAAATTTAAATGAACCTGAAATTAGTAATTTCATCTGAAAGTAAGGAGTTCAAATAAGAAACCCACAGGAATTTTGGCAACAGGATTCCTATCGGTCCGCATTGAACTGTCACTATTTAAATGTGACATAAAGATGAGATCTTTAGATTCTATCTTACTCTTTTTGTGTACATATCTAGTGAAAAAGATAACTTAAAAAAATCTACTCCCTTTCTTTGAGGCTCAACTTCCATCAGATAATTTTTCATGAAAAATAGCAAATTTTACAGCTCTGATTTTCTTTTTATTTCTCTTGCAGAAAATTCATAAAATAAAACCACATTGCTTTAAAGAAGAACACATGGTTAGTTTTTAGCAGAGAAGTGAAAAATCTCTAGTTTGTCTACCACTGTAATTACTGGCAGCCGTTAAATTCTATATACAACATAAGGTATAAATTAGCTGATCACCAACATGTGTGTAGCCACAAGGTAACAAATATTAAACTTGGGGGGAAAGGAGAAAATGAAATAGGTTAATAGTTGATGACAAAGAGATAAGATGTTTAGTTATATGTTGATTAGCTTTTGCCACATGTCATTTCTTTTCGACTTTAATGCCAGTTGTTATTCGACCTTTTTATGAAAAGAGGCATTTTATGATATCACTTTTCATTTTAATGGTCTTATTTTAAGGTAAGCTTCTGCCTTTGGGCAAGAATAAAGAAAACGGCAACAAATGCAAATAAATAGGGCCACATTTTTCTAAGGGAATAAAACTAATGTTAAGTCACCCTGTCAACAAAGATTCAAAGCAGAAAGAGAAAAAAAGAGTAAAGAGCTTTAAGTGACTTGTTCCACTGTCCAATTTTCTGAGGACTCTAATTCCACAATTAGAACCTGATGACAGCTCACCAGATTTTACTTAAATGTGTAGGTTCTTTTTAACAAATTTGTGGGGGGAAAACATCGATGAAGTTTTTCACATTTTACAAACAACAAGCCCAAATACTAAAGTTTCAGAATTATCAAAGAATAACTTTGATGAAAATATAAAATGAATTGTATAGTGTCTTACATACATAAATATAATGTTAGTGGGCCAATGTCAATACAGCGTATACCACTAATTTCCATTGGCGATGATGAGTTTACTTTAAAAAATTTACAACTTCTCCGATTCCTCTGTGATGAGCCATACACAAGACGCCTGATTGGACCCCGTGTCATGGAACAGAGGGAGACTGACTAGAACTCACGAACCCTAACTTCACTTACACTCATTAGTATGGTAAAGCAACCAAATGGAGACCAAATAGAAAAACAGAAAAGAAGAAAAAGAAAACAACTATTAATGACAAACATCCCAAAAGTTGAGTTCTAACTCATAAAAACTAACATTTGTTTCACATTTGCAGTTTGCAAATGATTTTTATATCCCTTTTCTTATTCAAAACTTAACGCTAGCCCCAGTAAGCAGGATTTGTAATCGCATCATGTGATAGCTATGACATTGTGACACAGAGTTATGAAGTTAAAAGTCAGATTCAGAACACAGAATTACCTGGTGCCTAAAAGTCAGTTATAGTCTCAATCTAAGTGTGTGTTATTAGCCATTGAGTCAGCTGTGACTCCTGGAGACCCTTTGAATGAGAGAGGTCCAATGTCTTGTCTTCAACAGCCCTGCTCAGCTTCTGTAGACTTGTGCCTATGGCTTCTTTTATGGAGTCAGTCCCTCATACCTTGTCTTCCTCTTTTTTGGCTGCCTGCTGTTTTTCCCAGCTTTTGTGTCTTTCCTAAAAAAAAACTCTGCCCAAAGTAGGTCAGCTTCAGCGTTGTCATTTTGGCCTCCAGTGATGTTTCAGGCTGAGTTTACTCTAGGACCCACTTGTTCATCTTTCTGGCTGTCCAGGGTATCTGTAGAGCTCTCCTCCAACACCATATTTATTTGTGTTCCCTAAATATCTAAGCACCCGTATCTACAAAATTGGGATAACAATAGTATCTACCTTATGAGAATGTTGAGAAAAATCACAGAGGATAATCACCTAAAGTGCTTACTACTGTACCTGGCCCCAATAAATGTTAATTTTACTATTACTATTACTTTTATTATTATCATTACCCAAATATCCATGATCATCTCAGTATATCCTGCTTGAACTGTGATAGGAGCATTTATTGCAAATAATATTTTATAAAAAATAACATTATAAAATTTCATGTGTGTGAAATTCAGTTGCGAATATTTGCATCTTTGTAAGTCAAAGAGCTGAATTCTAACCCTGACTTTGACACTTTTTAATGTGATGTTAGCTTTATCAATAATTTCTTTGAGTTGCCATTTCCACATTTGTAATGTTGGATTGATAAAATCTGCTCTGTGAGGATCAAATGCAAA
>NW_024348304.1:4014359-4017173 GCF_902729225.1 Pteropus medius
ACATCTGTCTCCATCAAGTCTACATTCCCATGTATTATGCCAGGTAACGGAAAAGACAGAAACGTATGTTTTCATGGTTATTTATGAATTCCGCTGAAGATTTTAACTTGAAATTCATCCCCTGCAAATGTATGTGTGTTCTCAGAGATCTTTATAAAGTACTGTTTGCGAAAGATGAATGAAAACCTATGGGTTTCTTCAAAGATCACTGAAGAGTGTTTTAGTTGATCTCTTAGAGCAGATAAAACCAATATGCTTTTAGTAGGTCTGGAAGTTGAGGATGTCACACGCGTGACCTAAGTTCTCTTGTCTTCTGTGTGTTTCCATTGCTTTAATATCAGCGTTCAACAGCTCGGGTCTCCACACACATTCCATGATGTGCACCCTGTCCCCACCCTCTCTGTGAAGCCTGAGGGCTTTCCCCCACAGGCAGTCACACTGGAGTCAGCTCTCAGAAACTGCTGAATCAGTCATCCTGATATGATTTCCTTTCCTATGACCTCTGCTTACTGTCAACTTGACCTGTTCTGGACCACGTCCAGATGGTCCCATTCACACATAAGTGGCACACAACTCTTTTCTCTGTTTTGGATTCCTTATCATTCTCCCTAACACCGGTGACTGAAAAAAACACAAAATTCCTGATACTCTTCTTACATAAACTATCTCAACTTTATCCAAACTCTTTCCATTTATGTCCACCTAGGGGCCCTGGTTTCTTTCAATATAAATGCATGTATACATATAGACATACATGCATACATGCCAATCAAGGGGTTTGTTTCCAGAAAGAGACAAGATTATTGCTTTTCGTCCCCTAGAGAGAAGATATACAACACACACACAATTCCAGCTCCTCACACACTTCTTAATAGAAAAATAAACCCCTTAGCATTTGCATGTGTACGATTGTTACTACACCGCAGGAGGACATAGCCTACGTTCTGTCTTCACTGCTTATTACTTAGGCAATACCGGACAAGTTAACTGATATTATCCTTGGTTCAATTAGCTAAGCAATTAGGAATGTACTGCGTCCGAGGACTGTAGGGAGAACTATAGGAGACGACGCACACCGAACACAGAGAGTATGAACGATTCGGAATCATTCTTCACCTACGGAAAGGTAAACACCCCTTGTGATCTCGAATTCTCGCTTCCCTCCAGCCTGTCTGCCCTGGCAGGCACCTGCTTCTCACTTTAACTCTACCTGCCTTCGGTTCCTCCTGCCTGAAATGCTTTTTATTTATTTATTTTTCTTTTAATTTAATAGACATTTTGGGCAAAGTGTTAGGTTTACAAAAAATTGCACAGATAGCCCTCCCTTTTCCCCTCCCTCCCACCGCGCTTCTAGTCTGTGTGACATCTTGCATCACCGCCGTGCATTTGCTACGAGCGACATGTTACTATTAACTACAGTTCATAGTTTACGTCGGGGTTTGGACAAGTGCTTAACAACAGGTATCCATCATTGCGGACTCACGCAGAGGAGTTTCGCTGACCTGCAACCCGATCACCTGTGCACCCCTCCCCCGCCACCGTCTCCTGGCAGCCAACATTTCCTCCCCGGCACTGTCTCCACCGCTTTGCCTTTTCCCGAATGCCATGCAGTTGGAACAATGTAGCACGCGCCCTTTAAAGACTGGCTTCTTTCGCCAGAGAGTATCCATTTAAGTTTGCTCTGTGTCTCTTTCTGGCTCGCACCTCACTTTTACTACTGAGTAATATTCCATCGTACAGATGCAGCGGAGCCTGTTTGTCCATTCACCAGCTGACGGACGCCTCGCCTCGGCAGCTTTAATTTGACAGTTATGGTGTTAACTGTCATTGTTTTTCTATTAGAGCCTTAAGCTTATCATTCGTAGGTATTTCAAACACCCAGTCCCATGATCCCACATTCTCTGTCCTGTGGGAGTATGTTCATGATGCTTACTTTGTCTTTTCAAACGATGTTTCTTTCTGGCCTTTTAGCATGCCCTGCAATATTTTGTTGGAAGCCGGACATAATGTGCCAAGTAGTAGAAACTAGTATAAAAAAGCCTTTAGTATAAGGTTTTATGTTTACCTGGTGTATTAGTCTGCTACAGTGGCCATGACGAAATGCCACACACTGAGACAACAGTTCGAGAGGCTGAAAGTCCTAGATCAAGTGTTTGCCAGTTTGGTTTCTCTTGAGGCCTCTCTCTCTGTCTTGGAGACATCTGGTCTTGACCAGTTCCTCACATGGCTTCTCCTCTTGTGTGTGTCTCTGGCATCTCTCTTCCAATAACGGCTCTGGTCATATTGAACTCAGGGTCACCCTTGTGACCTCATTACCTCAGTTTCATCTCTAAAGGCCCTGTCTCTTATTGCAGTCACACTGGGTGTTAGGGCTTCAACATGCAAGTTTAAGGGGAACACAGTTCAGTTTAGCTGGCCAGGAATTAAGTTGTGTTAAGTATTTTCTGTATCTTTAGGTATCAGAAAATTCGATTTCCTCTAGTGTTCTTGTCTTTTTTTCTCCCAAGTTTTCTTTGGGTTTTCTTAGAAATTCTTAAGCAGAGCCTGTCTTGCAGCATCCTTGGGTGAGTTCACTCCATTATCTTAGAGTCCTGTGATGGGGTGGTAAGATATTAGGTAGAGGAAGTTTACAATCTTATGATTATACCTGCTTTATTTTGTTTGTTTTGTTTGTTTGGTGGGGGCAGGGGGGGACCAGAGTCCCTGGGCTATGATCTTCCTTCCGAAAAGTGTCTTACTTTCCTTTTATATTTCTGCCCCGCTTATGAGAGACAGGAAAGCTAGAAAAGCTGGAGTTGGCTGTTTTTGGCTTTT
>NW_024348304.1:4017184-4078636 GCF_902729225.1 Pteropus medius
AACAGAGAACAGAAGGTATCACCGAATGGGCTGGGTGTGTTTCATAATGGTTACTTTTCACCTCACTCTGCCAGAATCGTGAGTAAATATACATTAGCTCTTCACAGTAAGAACTGGTGGGGCTCTTGCAGGTTAAATTCTTGAAGGTACGGGGTCCCACCTCAGAGTCACCTTTTCCTGAAGGTGTATTAATTCTCCATCTCATTCACGCTGATGCTCCAGGTTCACCCAGCGTGGGGTCACAGCTGTTGGCTCCAGAGGGGGCTTCTGTCCCCGGGCGCTGCTCAGGACAAGCTCAGCTTCCCTCGTTTCCTTGGAAGCTGCTTTACACAGTGACCTCAATTCTGTGATGATTTTAAGAATTATCGTTTTCTAGTTTGTTATCCTTTTTGTTTCGCTGAGAGAATAAGGCAACTTCCAAGCGTTTCGCATGTGGGCTTGAACGCTGTCCATTTTAGGACACTTTTTGCTTTCTATGGAAATGGTCCTGCAAATGCAACTTAATACAACCCTTTTTTTTTTTGTTTTCCATCACAAATGGCCTGCCTAATTCCCCGTGACCACAGAGCTGTGCTCTAGTATTTCCAAGATAAATGCTAAGATGCAAACAAAACCCACTACGCAAACACTAATTCTTAATAATGGGGTGATTTGTGAATTTCTGAGGGGTATTTATAGCACCATATTAGGATTAACAATTGTGATGAGACACGTGGGAACGAGAGCAGCACACACAGCCAGCCAGTAGGAGTTTTTTGTTGTTCTCGTTGTCCATGTAAGCGCAGAATGGAGTTTACTACCCAGAGCAGGAGACACAGCCACTCTCTCAGCTGCGGGAGCAAAGCTTCCTAGGAAACCAACCATGACCGGTGTTCAACCACCGATGATATCTCCTCTGACTGGGCTGGGAAGCCTGTCTCATAGTCTATGTCATATCCATTCAAAATGATTTTGTATGCAAATGGACACTGTGGAAAGATGGGGGCCAGAATTAGACAGTGGCATCCCATGAGGAGGTGAGAAAACCAGAAATGGTGATAGTGATGGTCCGTGAGACATTTTTGTAACAGTCCACAATCCGTTCCTGTATTATTCTATTGATTCTCCAGGCATCTGTGTTAAAAACTGGACATAAATTATTATTCCCATATGGAGACAGGGAAAATGAAGCCACAGGCTACTAAGGAGTTTACGCAAGAGCTTCAAGATAGTACTTCAAATTCAGGATTGGAAACGGAGGTGTCGGAGTATCTCTGTAACTATCTGCTCCGCTGTGCACAGTCCAAATGAAGAAAATGAAAGAGAAAGAAACAGAAAGCCAGATGGAAAGCCAGAAAGCAAGGAAACAAGTAAGAAATGAGAGAGAGAGACAGAGAAAGAGACAGAGAGAGAGAGAGAGGAAGAAAAGAAAGACAAAATTGCATTACTGAATGAAGCTTTACAAGTATAGGTATTTGAGATAGGCTTCATCTGGACAGGAACTTCTAAGAACTCGATTTTGTACACATGCTTTGTAAATATTCAGTGGAATGAAGTATTTAGCACAGCGTGCGGTGGTAATGTCATAGATGTGACAGTATTTCCCTGAAGCAAATCACTGAGCATGATTTCCACCCAAAATTCTTAACACTTCTGGGACGTACAATGGAAATTCTGATGAAACAGCCGTCGCAAAGCAATTGTGAAAAGGCTTGTGTGACAGAGACTCTTCCTAAAAGAAATCTCACATGGGCACAACCCAAATAATAAAAACTAGATTTAAAATAACTTCTACGTGAATAGTATATGAATGCTAAATTTCCATTGTTTTCATTTCCTGCGGAAATGTAAAGGAAAGTGGACAGAATGTTGGCCTAGGTCTTTTACAAGAGATCTTGGATTTTACTTTTCATTATTAATGTTCAAACCCAATGTTCTCCTGTTCTCTGAACTGGATACGCCATCACATACCTGTCCTTTTAACTGTGATATTGTAGGGCTTAAAAAAAATATTCACCACATTCTCAGTTAATCAAACCAGCATTTTATGTGCTATCTACAACAATATTTAAATAAAGACATACATTAAAGCCTTTACGCTTTGCTTAATTCCAAGTCATCGTGCAAATCTTCATAAACTATGAGCACGTTTGACACTCTTTCCTGTCATCCTATGTCGAGTCTGGGCCAACTTCTGCCAATTGGTCTAATGCTGACCTCCACTTTCTACACTTACAAAGTTTTTCTGGAAACCCAGCCACACTCATTTATTTATGTATTGTTTATGGCCGCTTTCCTGGTACAATGCGGAGTTAATAGTTGTGATAGAAACTTTATGGCTCATAAAGCCTAAAATATTTACAATCGGGTCCTTTATAGAAAAAAGGTTTCCATTACCTGTCGTATGGAATATTCTCTACGTTTTTTACTACCTTTTACCATTTCTGATCTTCGTTACAGTTTTTCATTATTTTTAAAATGTTCTTATTCTTTATTAATAATACATAAAAAAGCAATCTCCCCAAAATAGATGAGAGCACTGTACACTTTATTTCTGTCATTTTCTACTAATCACATGACCAATGATTTCATAGTATCTGTCTTTTATTAAACATTAGTTATATGGCAGACCCTGTGATAGATATTTTACATGTATTTTTTTCTAATACTCAAACCGAAATAAAACAGCAGAAAAAAAGGCCTACTTCCAAGTAGTAAAGTAGTGAAAAATAATGCCTGCCCACCCAGAAAAATAATGCATTTCTCTCTGCATCAGCCTCTAAGAACATTGTAATGGATGTTCTAAGTGCAAGAATTACTCTTAGGTCTACATCTAGAAGTGAATGCTCGAATTCTTTCCTAGACCTGGTCTTGTACTTTTAATTCACTATTCTGTCTGACGCTGTCATCAACCTGTCACCTATGCCAGAGAGACAGGTTACTTCTTCATTTTTCGATCACCTCTCACAACCTATTATTTTTCCTATCTTACTGATTCTAACTCTATCATTTTTTTTTTTTTTTAACTTCTTTAACCATGGCCATGGTTCAGCTGCTTAGCAAGCGTTAGAAACTTCAGTAGCATTTGTGGCTGGTCTTTTTAACACAGGCTCTGTCTATGGAATGGGCCCGGCCACTCTTCTCTTTGAAGGATGTGCTCCTCCTTTTTCTGACCTACACACTTTGAGGTTGATTTGGGAACTGCTATCTGCCTACGTGATCTCGTCCCACTGGTCACGGTGATTGGATGAGAAATGAAAAATGAGAACGTGACCCAAACCGAATCGATCGCATTGTGCTAAATCTTTGACCGCCGCCGTGGGTAACCTGGAGGGTGGGAACGGACTCAGGTCAGACTCTTTCTCTTTAACTTTTGGACCTGACTTGGGTTGTACTCTGGTGGCAGAAATGAGGAGCCATTGAAGTAGAGGCTGTTGTTGGCCTTGATCCCAGCCTTTTGGAAGAAGAAGGTCCTTGGTGAGTAAAACTACAGCTGGAGGCAGAAAATAGCATTAGCGACAGATTCTCTGATCTTTTTCCCCCTTGAGACCTGCCCTACTTTTGTTTTTCCTAAAGTTTGCTTTTAAGGACCAAAATATTCCTGCTTAAACTGTTCAAGTTTGGTTTGTATAACTTGTAACTAAAAGAATCTTGATTAACATTCTCTTAAATTCATCCCTGGATCCCTCTAAATCCACTTTACACATCGTTGCCAAGGTTCTCTATCCAATTTGCCCCTTCAAATAGTCAATATGATATTAAAATTGACAACATAAAATTAAAATTCCATGGTTTACACACCCTCTAATATTCAACCTCAGCTAATTTTTCAGTTGTATCTTCACCCACTCTTGCCTTGACATTTTACAGGTTGCAGTTTCTTAAAACTACCATGCTGTTTCATACCACGATTTTTCATTTTGTTGTTTTTTATTAAAATTCTTTTTTTTAAGCCTTTCCTTACTAATTCATGCTCTTTCTCCAAAACTCAGTTTAATGCCAACTTCTCTAGGAAGATTCCTATGATCCATCCATTCTCCTTCCCTATTTCAAATTGGGCAACATATTTCTCAATACGTATGTGTGCTTCTATACCACACTGTACAAAATACGCAGTTGTGCTGACTCCATCAGATAGAATATTAGTTTTTTTCCAGTGTCTCTCTGTGACTTATTCATCTGTGCAAGATAGTCTAAAATTGAGAGGCATTTATTATAGTTTATTGAAGTGAACTAAAATAAATTTCATCAACCCTCGGAGACGGGTTTTAAACTTGAGCGAGTGTAAAAGCCCTCAAGGATGTATTTCCAAAATGCATGTTCTAAGGCCCTATTCCTCTAGGTTCTGGTGCAGTAGGTCTGGGTTGGAATTCGAGAACAAATATTCACAACAAATACCCTATGCACTTATTCCAGAGGTTATTTTTTATAATAATAAAGAATGATAAGGTAGATAGTACAACTTGGGGGCTCTCTTAACCCTCAAATTTGTCTCTACTATAAGAAAAGAAAATCTCTTTTAATTGGGACAGTACCATATATTTTTGCCAGGCTAAATTACATATTACCCCATGAAATATGTTCCTGGTATTCTAAGTTGCTTATTATATGATATTCAATTATTTTTTACATTTACAAAAGTCTAAACACGTAGACACATGGAAGTCCTTGCTAACAGAAATTAAAATACCACAAAACCCTTAGTCAGTTAACAGATTATTAAAGTTTTTGCTTATTATTATCCTCATTTTAGCTACTCTTTATTTTGAAATCCAGGCCTTTATTTGCAGTTAAATGTTTCTTTTTAACCCCTCTCTGAAAGATTAAATGGTTTAGTAAGTCAGTGCTTTTGTATAATTAATTATGTTTTTCATTATTTTTAGATCCCCCCCCTGCTAGCACTCCAGGTTATTATGGCCCAATTTAGAACCAGACATAAAAGTAATTTGCCATTTGTAAGAAATTCAGCAATTTTATGGGTGAAATAATATAAAAATTTGAAAGAAAATATTATAACAAAATATTTCCAGAATTTCTGCTAATAATATAACCTATCGAAAACATAAAACTTAAACAATTTGGAAGCATGCCAAAAATATAGACTCTAACTGATTATATTTTGTGAATATTAGGTACCCAATTGTTCAACTAACAGCTAAGAGTGAGTGAATTCCATTAGATCTTTTTAAATATCTTTGGTGTAGCTGAGTAATTAAATATAAATATGCTTAAGGACTGTATTGGTTGTTAGTCTTTCTACAAAAATACTCATTATTACTTAATTGACCTGATATTTTCTTAATGTGATTAACACTGAAAAAAGTATTATATTTGATGAAGGCTACAACTGATGAAGTATACCTCTTTCCTGCATTTTGATTTAGTTTGATACTTTATTAACTGTGGCAGTAAATACCAACCTTCAATATTTTTTCATTCGTCTCTTTCAAAAGGTTTACGTAAACATACCATTTGGTCTTCAGAAATGCTACAGTGATTAAGTCTCCCAGGACAATACTAACTCATAACTAGCCATCTTATCAAGACATTTCTCCGTATATCAAAATAATCTCTAGAATGCTTTTCCTTATTCTTACATAAAAATTAATTTTGTGCAATAACCAATTTTTTTCTAGAATTGGTCTTTTGAAGTGAAAGCATAGTTAGTAAACTTATTGGACATCTTTTTTCAAGAACAGTTCAAAGACACTTCAATTTTTAATTGTAAAGAAGCATACTATAGATAGTAATATCTTAATAATCTTTACTATATCTCAGGAATATTTCAGAAATATCGGTGAGATTTTCTAAAAAGTATTCCCAGATTTCTGGTTTGGGTTGGTGGGTTATAATTCTGTTTAGTTTAGTATAGGAAGGATATCATCAGTACGATTACTTCTCATATTAAGAAATTAATCTAGCTTGTTGAGCCTTTGATATTTTGTAAATTTAAAATGATGAGAAAAAGAAAATACATGAAATTAGGGAAATTTAACTACAATAATCTTTAATGCTCAATGCATTGTACAAAATGTCAACATTTAAAATTTAATTTGTTTCAACATGATTTATGTATTTGATGTTAACCAGTTACTATAGAGTCTTAAATTTCTATTACAGGTAAAAAATGGTAGTTCACGCAATTGTTTCGGGTGCATAAACCCTGATTCATGGGAACAGCATAATGATTTTAGCTTCAGGTATTTTTCACCATTTGGTATGTGAGTCAAATTCTGCACTGTGATGTCCAGTTATTGCTTTGGGATCTTCCTTATTACGTACTTTTCCTTGCTCAAGCATGCACTTAAGTACAGTCTCTAAGTACAAAGCCTTGGCAGAGGACAGGGTTAGTAAACTCGAAGAAAAGTCATTAGAGCACATCAACACTGAAGGAAAAAAAATGATGGGAAAAATAAAGGGCCCTGGAGACGAGCGGGCTCGGAGGGTATGAAGAGCCACCATGGAGATGCCTTATCCGTTGTTCATTAATAGCAGCCTCGCAGCCCACACTGTGCATTTGACAAACACTTAACATCCAATATTTTAAATATGTGAAATCTGTGTATTTATGTATGTGGCTAAAGGTGCATTTGGTAGACCAAATTGTGCAGAGATCCAAGGCGACCGATCATAAATATTTGAAAATAACATTATTTGTTTACCATCACAATATCTTATAAACTCTACTCTCCTCAATTGTATGGCAATACTTGATGAGATTTACACCAACCGCTTCTAAAGCCGACCTGACCATGCCTTCAGGCTTTGCTTTAACTTGTTCCTACTTGATTCAAAAAACCTTTATTTTAAAATACTGGTGTATTCCCGTAAAAATGGACTTTCCGTTTAACAATGTGTACTTAAACTTATTACTCCACTTAACTCATGAATACTTTGCCTGGAAATTAAGAGCATTATACATAGTAATATGAGGAATTTGGAGAAGTCTCTGCAGAACATTCCAGGTTAAGGATCAAGTACTCAATTGGTCTTCTTAGCTACGTAAATAGTAGCAAAAGGGTATTTGAATAAGACATTTCCTTTAGCAGAGTGCAGTGGATCATTCCAAGTAAAAGATTTGATCAAAAGTTTCTGCTAGTAAGATCAATCCTTTTATTAGACATTCCCACCTACGACCATATGTAACAATTTCGTCTTTGCCAAAAGGATGTTTACAGTAACTGTGGCATAAGTTACATGTACTGTTCTGAAACAATGGGGTTGTTTAAACCCATAAATCAGTGAAACAAATCAAACAAAGTGTTTTGGAGATATGTAGACATAGCTGTAGACACAGCCAAGGAATGAGGTCAATATGTGGTTACACTGCTTTCATGATAAAATATTTAATGTTGCCCTATACAACCTACTTCAAAGGAGTATATACTCATGTTTTACGCTAGTTATTAAAACAAACAATAAATTGAGTTCTAGTTGTTTCTTCTTTCCTAATCTAATTTCCAAAACAAAGTTTGAATTTCTTCATTTCTATGGCTTAAAAGGAACTTATCTCTGGAGAGCAATAGCTAGAAATGTCTGAAACAAAAGCCTGTGTGGATATGAAACAAAATAAAATTAAAAAAAAAAAAAGTATCATGCTGATGACTGTTTTCTGGTTAATGTCTTCAGGTGATGAACATATTGCTAATGTGTCTGGAAACAAAAAGTAAATACAACTGAATCCTCATTGTCATTCTTTAAAATGAAAAACAAATTATTTAGAAAGTACAAAGTGAAGTAACATTTACGCTGCTTTCTCCAAGCTAAGTGGCCTGAGCCAGAGAACACTCTGTTCAGGGAGAAACTGTTTCTACCAACATAGAAAACACTTTGGTTTTCTTAGATTATTTTCCATTAAAGAATCAGAAATAATAATAATAAAAAAAAAAGTTTGCCACATTTCTCCTTGTTGGACTCCAGAGCCAAAACAAGAAAGTAGTTTCCACCACCTTTTTCTAATAATTTTTTCTTGAAGAAAACTGATAAATGCACATTTTTCTCAGCAAAATTTCATTGAAAAGTTAGTTTTAAAATCTACTTCTCAAAGGCATGTAAACATTTGTATCAGTGAACAAATTTTTGCATATTCTTGATAGTAACTAATCTCTAATAACTGAATATTTTTCTAGAAACTCCAGTCATAATCAACATCATCTTCAATAAAACATTTAATGATTTAAATTTAAATAGTAATATAGTAGTTGTTTCTTTGACTAAACTGACGAGAAAGATGAGGTTTTTATCCTGATGCTGTGAAATATCATTTACATTTCTGTTAAAGAAAAAAAGGTGTAACTATATTTCGATTTCAGGGAAGAATCTTTTTTAGAGAAAGGTAAGTGTTAACTCATTAACGTGAGATGCTACACTACTACATTAAGTTTATAGTTGAATCATTAATTGAAGAATTAGGTATGTCTTATTAAAAATAATTCTACACTTTCTGTATATTTGCCATTATTATTAACATTTCAGGGATGTGGGTATTGATGAACTTGAATGCTTAGCACTCACAGAACATGAATCTGGAGGAAGTGAGCTGAATTGTTGGTAGAAGCCAGGACAAGATTAATATTGTGCCAGTTATCTCTGCTTTAAAACAACCGTTCAGCTCAGAAATAATTCTGAGATTCATCTAGTAATTTATGTGGATTTGTGGATATGTGTGTTTATGCATTAGCACATGTTACTGCTCGTGTTTTTATTTAATAAATGTTACATGCTCATTGTAGAACATAAGGGAAATATAGAAAAAAATAAACAAACAAAAAATCAGTCTACTTCACCTGGTAAAATATTCCTTTCCAATCTTATTTCTATTTATTTTTAAACATTTCCTTAAAAATGTTATTTCGAGGTACAGGCAATTTGATTTCCAGCCTTTTAACATTCTTTATTTTGGAATGGATTTCAATTTACATGACAGTTCCAAAGAGAGTACAGTATATCTGTCTCATAGGCCATTCTCCAAGCTTCTCCTGATGTTAGCTACTTATCTAACCATGTGCGTTTGTTAAAAGTAAGAAATTACCATTGGTGCAATACTATCAACTGAACTACAGGCTTTACTCAAATTTCACTAATTTTTTTCCACTATTATCTTCTAACTGTCTCAGGATCAAATACAGGATGCTACATTGAATTTAACCGGCATTTTTCTTTTTTAGAGCCCAACATTACATGCATTAGCTTTTGTACGTGGTCTCTTAAAATGAAAGCGCCATATCTGCTCAGAAGGAAGAGTGCTGATGGTAGGGCCAAAAAAGACTCCTAAAAAAACAAAAACAAAAACAAAAAAACAGTGAAAAAGCTGGCCTCAAATGGAAGAACTGGGTTTAACACTCAGGTAGGAATTGCTTCTGTCCAACCTAAGAAGACCCAGAAAATTTGCTCAGCCTCAAGGGAAGGCTTGAGAGCTCCAGAAATGTTAACGCACTGTGTAATCACTGCCAATTAAGCCGAAGAGGAAAGAAGAATCTTGTACCTATCATGGGAGGAACAGAATGAGGATGAAAGAAGGATGAAGATAGAAACTTACACTTTCTATTAAGGAGTTTAGTTTGTTTATACTCCAAAAATTTCATCCGCAAACATTGAGAGGTGACGCTAGGAAGTATGTTAAACTATAGTGATGACATTAATTCACTTTATCTCTAAATGAAACTCTATTCCAAACCACACATCATGGATCCTGAATCTTTTCTCCCAAGTTTTATTTCATAACAAACTGCATATTTTCATCAGAATTCATTGTCTTCTACTTCACTAAGATTAAGACAATTCAAGATGAAAAACCCATCATGAACACAATTTATCCTCCTAATACAAAATGTAACTGCACGGCACAAGTAATGTTCAGGTCGTGACTTTAGAGTAAAATCAGTCGACATGATTGTGTTTCCAGGTTGGTTTGTTTTACCCCAGTTTACAGTATTAGTCACATAGAATAAAAGCAAACCAACCATAAATGCGCAGCTCAGTGAATTAGTACAGAGTGAGCACCTTGGTAACCAAAAGCAGGTCTGCAGCCCATAAGCTTCGCTTGTGCCGTTTCCCAATCGATAAACTCCTCCCTTCCCAAAGGACAGAGCGAGCTTGACTTTCTGATATGACATTTGATTATATCAACTATGTGTTAACTATATGATAATGGCTTGTTTTTTTGAAATTAATCTAACTGGAATCATTCAAAATATATACTTTTGCGTCCGTCTTCTTTCTTTCGGTATTGTGATTATATTATACACCTATGCTGTTGCACATCACCATGATGAATTTATTTGCAGTGCTCTTTAGTATTAACATTTTACCAATATTCTTCTACTTATTTTCCAGTGTGAATTCTTCTAGTATGGCTATCTGGACAGTTTACATTTTGAGTTATTACAGAATTACTGCTAGGAATATTCCACACGTGTGTTGGTTTACATGTGTGTGCATTTCTGTTAGTATACACTTACTGGTGGTTTTTTGTTTGTTTGTTTTACACTGTGACTGTGTTCAGCTTACTGCAGAATGCCAAACCCTTTTCTGTAGGGACTATACCGATTTATTCTCCCACAGGCAGTGTATAAAAATGCCTGTCGCTCCATATTCATACTATCACTGGCATTGTCAGTTCTTATATTTTTCTATTCCTGTGGGGTTATAGACATGTTTTTATGCTGTCAATATGCCTTTTTATGATGAATAAAGGGCATCAGAATCACAGACATCGACTTCGCTTGTTCTTAAATTAGATATACATCAATTAACAATGCTACGAATACATATTCACTTAAATTAAAAATAGAAATAAACTTTTGCTAAACTGCGGAATAATTGGCTCATTCCCTGGCTGTTCTTTTTAAAATCCATATATATGTTTAAACCACAATCGACCATAGTTTAATATCACATTGAGTTCTTATTTGTATGTAAGATCTAATGCTTACCATTCATGGCTTATTTTCACTGCCTGCGGTCTTACTACAGGGAAAAAGATGATCTAGATATAAATATAATAACTATTTTTATAGTTAATATCCATACACTGCTCAGGTCATGAATGAAAAAATATGTCACCATACGTTGGTCTTCATAAAATTTCAAAGCCCTGTTATGAAGCCCCAACCATTAACATCTTAATTTTTTGCCAAGTCAATATAGTGGACTCTTTTTTAGATCACACAGAAATAATATTTGAGTGCCAGAAATGGAACTTCTGGGAAATACATTTTCATCTGCAGAAAATGACTATTAAGCACAGCTTTAGGACTTTTACCATGTGAAAATAAGTTTTACAGTAAGCAACACGCATAAAATGGTACATTGGAAATGTTTCATTCAGACCACAGGCAACTATTGGTGGCAACAAGAATCTAAAACATTTGCCATCTTATAATAGTTCATGAACAAATTAAGACAAGTTTAAATATCATTAGTATTTCTGAGAATCATCTAATGGTGAGTTGACAAATCATTTACACAAAAGCTCTGGAGAAAATGCATTGCTAGGACAATCAGGTTCTGCTTTTTGGGGAAAAAAATGCTCATAATCTAGGGATTTAAACGTTACAAATGACATGCTAACTTCCTATAACATATGAATCATCGAGTGTTAAAAAAAGAAATAGGAATACATCGATTGTAGTTTTTGCCATTTTGATAATTAAAGATAACGTGGTGTTTATTACAAAACCACACTCTCCCATCATTTTCTTTCTGATTTTTTGAAGGTCCTAACATAGTAACATTACTGTAATGAATCTCACTTCAATGAAACAACAGAAAAATTAATTGCATTTTAAGAAATGCTGATATAAACGACTTCTTCCAATGTGGATAGTTATAAGTAAGAGGATTCATTTTTATAGCAAATCTTTTCAAGTATATGCTTAGGAGTAAAGCAAAGCAACGGTGTGAACTGTGTTTTATAAGAAAAGATGTGGAACGGGGTACAAATGCATATAATTTAATGGAAATGCTATCACTAATGGTGCAGACAGCCAAATGGGATTCTCTTGTCTCCAGAAGCTGTGTTTACAGCCTTTTTCCAAAGTGACTTAATGGATTTTTAAAACCAGGTCTTCAGATACATTGCTTTTGTTAAATGGAAAGTTTAATTTTAAGCCTCTCCTGATTCCATTTAGTGGAAAATCTCTTTGCATAATCCCAGTTTTTCTTTATTGGAAATATCTTTTATAAAACTTTGTCGAGTGAGTTTCTCTGTATTTAGAGTTGATGGAAGGTTTTCAAAAGATTAAAATGCATGTCTGACGTTAGGGCTTCCACCTCATTCAGGTAAATTATTGGAAATACCTCTATTAAACAGGTCAGGACTTCTCGGACTGTATACGATTTAATTAAAGAAAGAGAGTGCCCTGTGGCATATCTCCAAAATAATACTCTTATACATTTTCATTTATCCAATAAATATTTGGGTGCCTACTCTGTGTTAGGAATTGAAATCAAATAGATCCATAGCACAGGATGCCTAATTTATTCCTTTATAAATGACTTTGTGTTCTATGGTTTGAGAAATAGTGCATACAGAAATTACAACTTTATTTTCTGAGCTGTAGCGATTTTATTATCCTTGACTTATTCTTTTCGAAATAATTTTAAAAAACTACAATAAATATGGCATGAATGTGCTATATGCACACTATCTTTTCTCTCACATGGAACTCAATTAAAATGATAGAACTGAATAAAAATTGTAACTACATAAATTTAAGGCGCAACCAGAAAAATGACTAATTTTGAGTCACTTTTTTTGAGAAAGAAATTTTTTTCATTAATAAAGAAAAGAAATGGAGACATATAGAAAGACAATGTAAGTGTGGTAATTGAAAGTTTTGAAGAAACCATAGCTAAGGAGAGGAAGAGACCATGACCTAGAAGTAAATGATCTGTCCAGAAAAAGAACCAAATGATTTTTTCCCCTGACTGGTTCTTAAAACAGAAATGTTAAACGTGGTGACTTGTTGAAGTGAACTAATGGGTCTGAAAACATAGGGGTTAATTCACATTTTGTAAATGAAACAGTGGACACTGCTCCCCACCCGCCCCAAACTTAAGCAACATTCTGAATCAGCAACAACTATCAACTCTCAAGAACTACAACTGTGATTTTCTTCTGGGGAAAACGAGGGTTTCCGTGTAGACTTGATGTACTACACCAAAACATCTATGTTTTGCTACTTTTGAGCTAAATATGCAAGTTTCAGCTTCCTTTACATTTAAAATGAAGACTACCAGTCAAGAAACGTAACCCACAGTCAGAAATAGTCACAGCCATCTTTCATGCTGCATTATTAATAAATGTAATGCCCAGGGAATGACCGAATAACTTTTGAGCTTAGCATAAAGACTCTGATGAGCAAGCTACCGAAATGTGACTTTGGAAGGAACAGCGATAATTCAGGAAACAGAAAAATATTCTTACGAATAATTCTAATTAATAATGTCAGAGAAATTTGAGATAATATTGCATTTATTATCACCCTACCCTCAAAATAATAATAATAATAAAAACATTAAGAGCTAAAAAGAATTCTTACTGGGAGTGTCACTGGGCGAGGAAAGATGGGCCAGAGACAGTATTTTCCCTTTTAATCTTATCTGTGCCATTTAATTTTGCTCATATGAAAGTATTAATTTGATTTAGAATTTAGTAATTAATAATATTCCCTCCGCAAACTCTTACAAGTTTCTCTCTTAATTAAATTTATTGGGGTGCACTGGTTAATAAAATTGTATAGGTTTCAAGTATACAATTCAATAATGCGTCCTCTGTATATTGCATGGTGTGTTCACCACCCAAAGTTAATTGGGTCACTATATATTTGACCTTATTTACCCTTATCTACCTCCCCTCCCTGCTCTCCCTCTGGTAACCACTAAATTGTTGTCTGTATCTATGAGTTTTTGTCTGTCTTGTTTGTTGATTTGTTGCTTTCATTTTATACCCCACGCGTGAGTGAAATCATATGGTCCAAGTTAGTTTTCATATTGATTGAAATATAATATTATAGATACGCCAGATTTATAATGAATACTGTCCCGCTGCTTATTAAAAATCTCCAAATTGGATATTTCGGAAGCAATTCACGGTAACATCTATCCCCGTCCTCCCTCTTCCCAAACCGGGCCCTTTGCAGACTTTTGCAGCACGTGGAATGTCCCCACCACCTATTCAGTGCGAGTGAGAACCCAGAAGCCGAGGCAACGTCCCTGACGTACTCTCGCGCTCACTCCTGCCCGGCCGATCCACTGCCAGGTGACACGTTTACTTCCGCAATCATTTATCTGTCTTCCTCGGGTCTTTCCCATCATGTCACAGATTAAGCGCTGGCCGCCCTACACTCCTACTGCCCTGCCCTCCTCAGCACTCGCCCTTGGGGATTCGGGCAATGACTTAACAATTGTCCCTTTACTCCGCTATTCCACATGCATCACCAAAGGGTTATGTAAAATCTGTCCCTCGCTTAATTCCTAGTTTTTAGAGTATGTTGTTTTTCATAAGGGCTGAAGAAATATTATTGAATAAACTAACTATACACGAAGCACTTGATTACTCAAGATGGTAAAAAAACAAAATAAAACATGGCTTTTGCCATCAATTTTCTCATTTTATGACATGATAATTCTCTATTTCAGAATTTTCTGAGGTAATCATCTAAATTTTTCTTTTTATAATATGATATCATCTTTTATATTTTTCTAGAGAAAATTCCTTTCTATCAGGTATTTACATTTATTAGTGAGAAATGGGTGGATATTTGTTTTCTCTGTTTCTGTGGTTGTGATTTTACATCTTTGTCTCTCTTCCTCTCTCTCTCTCTCTCAAATTACAGGAGTGAATTATATAATTTTAGCTAAGAGAATTTTGCTGATTATATCTATCACCAGTTATGTCTTCCATTCTGCATCTTCGCTTCTTTCCTTTACCTCCTTTTCTAAGTAAAAATTGTATGAACTGAAGATATACAGCAAGACAACTTGATAAACATATACACAGTGAAATGATTTCTACAGTCAATAACATCTTCTGATAGTTACCATTTTTATGTCTATGATGAGAGCACCTGAAACCTACTTCCTTAGAAAATGTCAAGTGTTCAATGAAGTCTGATGAACTCTAGTCATCACGCAATACATCAGATCTCTAGACTTATTTATCCTATGTAATTTCACATCCCAGTGGTCTCTTTTGAGAAAGAGGAGCTTTTCATATCAATATAGACAGATGTATTGATCTTTCTATTGCTTGTTTTATTGCTTGCAATATTTAGTGTTCTGTCTGAAGCTGTGAGATCCCCAAACCAAAACACTGTTTGTCTTTATTTAGAAATTTTATTGTATATTACTGTTCTCATTTAGAGATGCCACCTATTTGGTATTGACTATTTTGTGTATAGTGTAAGTAGGTCTATGTATATTTATGCAGAAACTTGTTGAGAATAAGTGTTTGATTTTACATCTCCATAAAAAATGTCTGACAGTTCCAATTGTTCTGTGTCCCTGACATCCTTTTAGTTTTAATTATTCTAGGGAATGTATAGTGGTGTTGTATTATCATTTTAAGTTGCAGTTCTCTGTTGACTAGTGAAATTAAATATATTTCCATGTAATTATTTTCCTATGCAAAGTAACAACCTTTGTAAATTATCCATTTAAGTATGTGCGTGTTTTATTTTGGAGGTGTTTGTATTTTTACTATTAAATTACCAGAGATCTTTATGTATCCTGGATAGCGGTTCTTTGTCAGATATGTTTTGTGAATATTTCTTTGGGGTCTTGACTGTTCATTTATTTTTAAAGTATTTTTTATTTTTATGACCAGATTTTTTTTTGTATAGTATCTATGTATTTTTAGTATTATGTCTACTTTATTATTTTTATAATTGCTTAATTTTTCCTGTTTTAGAAACCTTTATTGTCAAGTCAATCGATATTCACTTATATTTTCTTCTAGAAAATTTATAGTTTTATCTATTCTGTACAGTTCTATGATCCAAAACAAATTATTTTGTGGTTATGATGTGAAATAGTGATTGGTGTTTCTATACTTTAGAAACTTTTCTGTTTCTATAGAATATCCAGAGACTTTTTGTGAAAGTCCTTTATAATATTAAGAAACTTCATTTTATTAAGTTTGGTGAGAATTTTCAACATAAATAGGTATTGAATGGGTGTCGTAAAATGCTTTTTCTGCATCAAAATAATTATGTAAGTTTCCCTTTAATCAATTAATATAAAAACTCAACAAGTTGATTTCTGAATGGTAAACTAACCTAACCTTCCTAAAATAAAACCCACTTAGCCATGATGTATTAACTCTTTTTCTATTGCTAGATTTTATTAATATTTTATTAAGGAATTTTATATGTATGTTCATGAAAAATATTGGTAAAAATGTTTGTAATGTTTTTGTCACTTATTGATATCATGGTTTTGCTGGACTCATAAAATTTAAAAAAATATTCTTTCTTTATATTCTGGAAGTGTTTTGTAAGATTCCTGTCATTTTCTCTTTAAATATTTTGTAGAATTCACAAGTAAAACCATATGAGAACATTTATGCATCTTTTTTAATATTTTTCATAATAAGTTTTTTAAAAACCTAACTTTGTTTCTGCATATGCTTTCCAGAGAAGACAAAAGACCCAGGGATTCAATTTTTAAATAGATATAGAAACATTTAGATTTTCTATTTCTAATGTTTGCTATTTAAAGATGTGAATTTATAAGAATGTACCATTTTAATGTTTTCACACTCCCTGGCTTAATATTGTTAATACCCATTACAATTCCTTCACAGAATCTGTGGTAATAATGTAATTTTATTGTTTTTTCTCTTGATCTATTCACCTTGCCAGATGTCTATCCATTTTATTTGTCTTTGTACACAATCGATTTTTTATTTTGCTCATTTTCTTCTTTGTTATTTTTCTTTATCAATGTTTTTGATATATACACTTATCTTTATTTTTCATGTAACTTCACTGGATTTAATGTACCTTTTTTCATGATGCTATATAATAAATTATCTGTTTTATATAATGCTATACAACAAATTATGCAGATGAGACTATATATTTTTCTATGTTTCAGCTTTATATTGCAAAATTTTGATATGTTTTACTTTTATTAAAATTCACTTTAAAATATTTTCTAACATTTTTTTCTGTGTAATTTACTTAGTTTATAAATGTCCAAATATGTAGGCATTTTATAGTTACATTTTTTAAACAATTTCTAGTTCATTCTACTGCAGTCAGAAAAAAATACCTTAATAATTTCAGTCCTTTGAAATTTGTTGACAGTTTCCTCAAGTCAAAGGACGTAATCAATGTGTACATGAGAAGAACATGAGTTCCGTCATGGGCAGGTACAGTGTCATCATGTCAGCTTGATCAGATTTGTTCTCTCTGTTTCTTAAAAGTCAATGCTTGCACAGGAAAATCTTTAACCCTCCTTTTAACTTTCAACCATTCATTGACCTTGTATTAACGACGAACTCTTGAAAATCAGCCTTCGGTTGTGGTTGTAATTCTTTATAACTTGGTTTTTAAATGGACAATCTTAGTGTTTGAATTGTTATTGGTTATGCTTATATTTAATAGACATATTGATAATTGAGGGTTTATATCTGATTTCTTCCTATTTTGGTCAACACAATGACACATTTAAAATATTTAAACAATATTTTATAACAGTTTCTTTTTATTGTTTACATCAAAAGAGTGGATGAAAATTTCCATTTCACCACATAGCCAACGAAAGCTTCCTGTTGGTCTCTTTGTGATTATTAACTTTTTAAACAGAATTCCTTTTTGAGGCAGCTTTTCTTTTTTTGCCAAATTATATGTAGGCTGGCTCCAGAAGTGAGCTGGCATTGTAGGGAGCTTCAGATCATGTATAAAACTCTAATAATCCCTCATGGGGTCTTAATCATCTCTTCTATGCAGTTCTTCCAATTAGCTAACTCTCCACAACCCCCATGCTTTTGAGCGAGCAGGAAATTGACTTAACACGCAAAAGTCAGCAAGCCATTGTGCTTGTGTGTGTGAAGTGACAGAGTTTATTTATTCCACTTCAGTTACTTTAGTGGCTCAAAAGCTGGTTATGACCTATTATTACTCCTCCACTCTACCCTTGTGCCCACTGACTTTACATTTCTCTATAGTCCTTTAGTCTCTCCTCTCCTGCCATATTTATATTGTGGCATCATACCTAGGGACACTTCGTCGTTGATACTTAGGCTTAGGTTATGGATCTAAATAACATGTTACTTGAGAACATTGGGGTCATGAGACATACTTTTGGAAAACTTTGTTCTGCCAAAGATTGACTGAGATGCTGTGTTCTCTTTCAATTGTCCCTTTATCGGGTCTACTTTTCATGTATTTGGCAGCTAATTTTTGTAGTTTGTGGTTTGAATTGTAAAAATGTCATTTATTTTCTTTTGGATAAGTTTTAGGGAAGAAAATGAGGTAGAAATAATTTTTCTCATCTCTTTTTTTAACATAAAAATCCAGAACAATTTTAAACAATGCAATTAAATTTTCTCTGTGCCTAATGAAGAAAATCTAACTTTTGTTTTGGAAGGAAAAAGTGAGAAACAGAGATAGAGTAGAGACAGAGATGCTGCTTTGTCTGGGTATATTATATACTTATGCAGCAAAGGGGCCTAGAAATGTATCACTTGTGAATTTTCACTTAATTATTATTAAATATTGAATTACATATAAAAATTTAATATGAATCAATTTGGTCCAATACTAAAGTATGGGAATATAAAATAAGTCTAAAGATAAGAAGATGTAGTATAGAGCTAGAAGTTGTCCACGTGTTCTGATTCCTTAAAAGCATTCTTTTCAGTGATGTTTGATGTGACGAATTATATAAACAAAGACGGTAAGGCCACCATGTTCCTTCAGAGACTGGCAGACAGAGATTCAGACCAAAATGGCATTAAATTAAAACCCACGTGACAGTTCTCCAAACCAGTGACCATGTCGAAAATTAAACAAATAGATTTCCATAACCTGAACTAACACAGATGCGGCATCTGGCATCTTGGGAAGCTCCATCAGTGTTATGCATGAGCCGCTCCAAATGCTGGGCAGCAAGATCTTCATTAAGGGCAGCCCGGAGACATCGGTCAGAAGCACATGGCGATCGTCCTTACCACACACATTTGGGTGGAGATACATGCGAGGAACCTAAGACACGTATACAGTGGACTGTCCTAGAAACAATGTGTTCTGGCCACTCTACTCTTGATTTATTCCAAGGCTCTACGGAAATCAACACGTAAAACTGTGCTGGGAAACTGCAGGAGAGATGCGACTTTGGCAGCAGAAAATTACCCATTTTGGATGTAATGCTTTACATTACATTTAAGAAAATGTTCTGCTCTGTTTAAAAGGCTTTAATGTGATTTAAAGTGAACTGCAGGAATATGCAATAATATCTCAAAAGCATCATTTTATGAACTATATGTATATGTCTAACTGATGTACTGTATAATTGAAACTAATGAAATAAATTTAGGAAAAAAGAAACAATCAAAATAGACTTAAAACAAGTAACAGTAAAGATAAGACATTGTATGTCAAGGTATCCTGCACAGAAACGCATGATACATGTGGTGAAGTTAGACTTTGTAAGAAAGTCGAGAAGGACTGGGCAGCAAGGAATTTGGCTTCTAGGTGGGAACTTAGCGGGTCTCTAATTATCTCCTGGGGATGGATACCTGAGGAGACCGAGGTCGCAGCTGGGGTTATATGTTTCAAGGGGAAGCGTCAGAAAAACCCAGACTGTGACATAGGAGCTCAGGGCAAGTTTCCCTTAATCACCGAGGGCAGTAAACTTCCAGGTGACATCAAGGTCACTTTACTGGGAGAGATTTCACTGTCTCTTAATGCACATTTGCTCAAACTTTAACGTTCTAATTATATTATTAGTTTCAAGCAAACAGTACATTGGGTAGACATTTATATAGTTTAATTACTGTGTTTTCCTAAACAATATTTCTAAGAAGTTTTTCTCCAATATGATTTGCGTTGTATCTCTTACCCCAGGTATGCATTATATGTTAATAGCACCTTTTTCCATTCGCTCAGTGTTTTTTGTCTCTCCAAAAATTGAGACTTGTTAATCTGCTATTTTAGTTTATCAGCAAAATGCCAGCTGAAGCGCTGTGTTTTGCCCTATGTCACTTGCCTCAGATCCCTGCTCATATTATAACTGGGGGGGGTGGGTTTATTCCCAACTTGTTTTAAGGGGAACAGAGTACTCAGAAAGCCAATTACAGAAGAATCCATTACTAAGTAGAAACAGACTCATTAAATGTCACTCTACGGTGACCAATAAATATTTGTTACATGACATTTGAGTTGCAGGAATAGGCTTTTCTACATTAAATCAAGTCTGGCCAAGCCTATACTTACCAGGGTTGGCTGGAAATCAATTCTAAGTCACTGTGAGGTAGAGACCCCCCTTTCTCTCTCTTACAAAGAGATGCAAAACTTAAGAATCTTGGGATGAGTCATCAAAACTTCAGCCTATTGTAGTAACCTTGGAATTGCTTACTTTCCGAAATATATGGTTTATTTGAAGGCACATTTTGTTGTCCTCCTTATTCATTTCCTCTCTGCTAGGATCTCCCCCACAGCTCTTAAAATTTCTTTGCATCGTTTACTTTTCCACTCTGAGAATCTTTCAAATAGTTGGGACAATTGTGGTCTTAGGGACCTTCCCGGGACCAGAACGCAGCCATCCACCTCTGACGAAACCCACCTGCCCTCTACTCCTTGGGTCTCAAGAAACAGAGTCATCTAGTTCTCCTCCTTTCCTTCAAACACTCATCTTTCCCTTTTTGGAGAGACTATCTGCTATTTGATGCCAGCTTTTGATGTACCAGAGGCCTAGTGAGTAATCCTACCATAGGAGAATGAAGCCCGGACTTGGAAAACTGGGCTGAGCTTGAGAAAGCACGCTCTCTTCAGATCCTGCACAAATGAGAACAAAAGGCAATCGCTGTTCTGGTTGACTCTTCTGCCACACAATCAAGCACCGTCTGCTAACTGTAGTGGTTGAGTTTTATTCTTTAGTCTTCCCTGTCCTTCTCTGCCCTTCACCCCAAATAACATTGTGTCCTGTCCAGGTGGCCTGCTAAATGTCTTTGGAATCTGTCCACATCTTTCCATCTCTCAGAGAATGATCTCAAATTGAAACGCTCGTCTCTCACCAAGACCACTGCCGGGGATGTGTGCATCTCTATCCCGTCCTGCTCACACCCCTTCTCTAGAGAGGGAGATGACTCTAGAATAGAGTTCTGATTAGGACCACACCCCTACCTTCCCACACGCTCCTTGCCTGAAGACTTTGAATGGATTCTCATTCCCTGAGACGAAAGTCCACCTTCATCCTACGAGACTCGGGAGGGTTTGGCCCATACCTAACACTCTAAGTAATTCTGCACCAAACACCACCCTGCTCGCTACATTCAGCAGCATCCCTGTCACCCACTCTCTCCTTGTTCATGGTCCTGGAGCCCGCTGAGCCGTCTGCAGTCCTCCACCCCCCAGCACCCATACGAAGGGCTCCTTCACCTGCCATGCTCTCTTCTTGGAAGGCCACTCTCTGTCTCCCCCATATGCCTCCTATTCCTTCTCCTATCAACTTCCATAGAGAGCTTCCCCTGAGATTTTTTTTTCATAAATACTCCCCGTTACAACCACTCCTTCACAGACTACATCAGCATCGATTTAAAAATGATTTTTAATGTGTCGGTTGATGTCTGCTTTCAGATTCCAACCGACACAAGGGTGGGGCTCTGTAAGTTTTTGTTTATTTTGTTTATAGCTACACTATAAAATACAGTTTCTGGCATTTTGTGGGTGGTAAGTAAATATTTGTTAAAGGAAATACTATGCTACGTAGAATACCGTAGCTATTGGGGTGATTATTTTCAGTAATAGTTGTAATTTTTTTCTTCTTCTTCTGGAGCTGAAGTGTGGAGTGGTTTGGAGTAAGTAAAAAGGAAAACAAGTATTCACACATTATGGGGTAATCCTAAAGAATATTGTTAAGATTGTATTTTCCTGGAAAACAGAAAATAAACCAGATTCTAAATATACTTAATCTGTATATATTAAATATTTTTGGTTAAAATAAAAAATAAGACAGTTATGACTTCTGTTTAAGAAAGTTACTATTTCTTAAGTCTTTTTTCTGTTAAGATAAGAACCTATATTATTAAGGCTCCTAACTGCCCATTAAATATTAAGAATAAAAACACTCATGAAGAATCAGCTCTTGTTTCCCAGGTAATAATACTGGAGGATAGCCACCTTGAAAAATAATCTGACCTTATTATGACTGATTTTAACTTGAAATAATAGTATACTAAAAAAAATTCAGAATCTTACTCAAATTTGAGTTATGCATGTTGATACATGACAGCTACACTGTTCGAGTTAAATTCTTAGAAACTCAACTTAATATAGAAAGAAAAGTTGAGGATCACAGAGCCAAGAGACAGTTTTTTTTAAAAAAAAAAAGTCCACCAATAAAGAAGCCACTAATATGGCGCGTGCCACACCAAAAGAGGTGGACACTTAGGCGTGAATGTATTCTGACACAGGAAACAGGACAGGATTACCGAGGTAACTGATGATAAACCCTCCTCTGCTCACAAAATCACAGTGAATGTGTTCAACTTCCTTTAAGACAGTGCACAATTGGTTCGATTCATACGGGTAGCTAAGGATATTGATGATAAGCTCTGCAGCATAGTAATTAGATGTGCAGGAGTCTGACAGCCTGGGTTGAAATAACGGCTCCTTCTCTAAACTATGTCATCCAGGGCAACCTAAGCATCCTTAATAATCCCCTTTCTTGTCGGCAAATCGGTAAAATTACATTTCCTACCTCATATGGAATTTAAATGAGAAAAATGAATGTTTAGTGCTTAGTATAATGCTTGGCACAGAGTATATATTCAATAAATTGTAATTGCTAGGCATTATTGATAATCATACCACTAATATAATTAGTTTAATCTATAAACCATTTTACAACAGTAGAATAAATCAAATTTTAAAACATGTTTCTGTTACATTTACGAGTACTTGACGGTAAGAAAGATGGATTTTACAGAATGAATTGAAATTAAATAATACTTAACTTAATATTAAATTGGCACTTGTTTAGTTTACCTATTAATCTTACTCATTCATAATCATTTCCAAAAATACCATTTAGAAAACTGAGTCATATTTTTGAAGTTATAAATATTTAGGAGAGGAAATATTGAAAAGTTGACCAAAAAATAAAAATAACAGGAAACTATGCCTTATCAAATCTTTTTTTCAAATTCTGTTGATAAAATTCCAAGCTTGTTTGGATTAAGTTATTTTTGAATACTACAATCTTCCACAGTTTTTTATTTTATTGTTAGTTTTCAGTCCAACAAAGGGAAAGGACTTTAAAGAAAAATTATTAATTTCATCCTTTCTCTCATAAAATGTAAGAATGACATTTAAAAGAAAAAAAGTAGTTTTATACAATCTCAAAGGAATATTTATTTTTTTAATACATCTCACATATTTGATTACTTCTTCAGTGTTTGTCTTACACATTATAAGCTCTTCAAGGGCAGGGCTATGAGTATCTTAATCAGCAACACACAATAGATGACATAAAATTATGTGTCAAATGAATAAATATGTGATGAATGGCTAATGAGTGAATTAATGAATTAACAAGCACGTAATTTTTTCTTAGCTTATTTGGTAGTTTGTATTTATTTGACAAACTTTATTGCCAATTGCTGGACATGGTGACTCAGAGTAGAAGATGAGGTGACCGTAAAGTAGATTAAATTGGTAGTCAGGTCTGAATTAATAGGATTCTATATGTCTAGACAGAATTTTCTAAATGAAACTCATCCATCAACACTTTCTTCTCATTACAATCTAAAATCCACTGCAAACTTATGCTGAAGCAGCCAGGTTTGGTAATTAAGCCCATGTTTTGAGGCTGATTTGTAGCTGGTCATAAAACAATCTAAAATACCTTATGTATTAAAAAACATTATAATTCGCTGGTTCTTAAATGCTGGAAATTTTATTAGTTCTGTATTTTTGTTCCTAAAAATAATTTCCTGACTTTTGCTTAGTCAGGAAAAGAAAAATATAAATATTGGAAAGTCGGCTTTCTCCATTTCCATATAAGCATTAGTTAATCAGTAAATGCCAATCTGAGATGCCCAGTTATGAATAAGTCCATGTAACCTTAGGCATTCTCTATCTTTTTTCCATAGAAATAATCTAAATGAAAGAAGAAAACTGTAATTCAAACTCCATTTTCAGCAAAGCTAAAAACAACAGCAAAAAAACATGTCTAGATTATTAGTAAGGACTGGTGAAAGCAAGTAAGTTCATGCAAACATCGTCCAGTAAGAAATTTAAGTGAAGGAAATCAGAGACTAATGGGAGATGGTGTCAACATTCAAGCATATTTCTGAAGTTACGATCATACCCTGAGATGCAAAAGAGATGAAAAATGAGGCAAATGGGTGATATCAGACAACGCTTTGACTTAGTTTTGAAGAAACAAAAGTGTCAGAAGTACTCCCCCTCGGAAAAAAAAAAAAATCATTCATACCATAATATTTGTAGGAAACAGCTCTGTGGTGGCTAAGAAAAAAAAGACTTTAAGTTAAGGGAAACGATTATCTTCTAACACTACCCTGACCACTCCCCACAAGAGAAATATATTAAAATAGCTGGTCTCAGAAAAAGAAAGGGAATGAGAAGAAAAAGTCATTATCAAATTAAGAACACTAATTAGAACACTATATACATGTATTAAAATAACCAAGTAAAATCCTATAGGAAGAAAATTCCTAAGACAAAAATGGAAAAACTAGGGAAGTCATAATGAGATATGAGAAGGTAATGAAATACAACCTAGCAGAACTCAAAAAGATTATTTTTAATCACAATCCTCTAAAGTATTAGCTATTCTAGACCAACAGTTATATATGTGCTTTTAGAAAATAGTTATATCACAAGAACCTGCATGTCATTTCTCTACCACCATTTAAATGCATAGCTTCAATATTACAAAATAAACAAAACAACAAATGATCCTAAGAATTCTAATGTAATTTCTTTCAACTTGTGGAAACTAGACTAATATCATAGATGTTCCTATGTCAGGCCTGTGTGCACAGCCTCTTTCTTTGGGCATATTGTAAATTCTCAAGACATCAAACAAAACCATATTAAATATAAATATATAAAGTATAACATAAAACCAATTTTAATAAGTTTTATTTATATAACTTTAGGGATTTATGGAACCACTTGTTTCCTTTAATGAGTTAGAAGAACTAAGATTTCACTATACTCAAGATAAAAATAAGGGAAAACCAATCAGATAAGACAAAAGTAGAGGTCTTCTTAAGTTTGCCTTTCAGATATACGCCATCTAATTCAAACAGATTTAAGAGTCATTTGAACCCAAGTCAAGATGAAAAGTAGAATTTATCAAGCGCTGGCCTTCATATTCTAAGTGCAGAGACTTATCAATGTCTGTCTCTTGGCTACCCCCTTTGTAATAAATGTAGGCTTGATGTATAATAAAAACCAGCTGAGTACTTTAAGGTACAGATGCCTTCTTTTCTTCTTATTCCAACTAAGATTGGTCTTATTCTTCATAATCTCTCACAGCTGCTAAAAATTCATTTTATCTTAGCATGAGGTGAGGTTTCCATTAACAACTATTAGAGTAACAGAGGTCAGGCATCCAGTGTCAGATGTGCTACTAAAAAGAGGTACTAAGCAAAGAAAGTGTATACCAAAAGGGGATAAAAATCATTTCAGAATCTTTGGAACTTATAGATGTGCTTTGTTCTTTCATATTCCCTTTGCCTTCGTTGTCGATGGGATAATTTTGGAAGAGAAAAAAAAAAGAGAATACATGTGAGAACTCATCAATTATGGTGACTGAAGAGAGATTAACTGAGTTAGGGCTGGCCTCACAAAATCTTGCCAACCGGGAAGCTGGTATCCTCAGGTCACAAGCTGTAATGACACCATCTCTGGATGTGAACAGTGTTGTAACTTCAACACTAGGTCATGTTGGGAGATTCTCTGGTTCAACTCAGAACACACATCGAAGAAGGCAATAACGACCCTCATTCTTACTGAATAAAAAGCTAAAGTACGTGTGTAAAAAATAGCTCTTCATGTATATACCTATATTAAGAAACTACTATCCATAAGAGTATGAATACATATATAGATATTATGTCATTTCATCCATTCATTTATTCTTCCATTCATCTACTTATTAATATGTCATAATATAATATTAACATTTCCTAAACAGAATATTATGTTTTACTTATTAAAACTTATTGAGTGCTTCCTATTAATCAGACCTACCACATCAGAATTTCTGGGGAGAGATCCAGGATTACATTTTAGAATTAAATTCCAGTTGATTATGATTCATGGACAGAGTTGAAAAGCTATAATCTTGAAAGCATGGCCCAAGCTATCATCAGGAAAGGTTAAATATAATGCATTTGGGCATATTGTAAATTCTAGAACCACTCACCCATAGGACCTGAAACTGTCAATGGGCCCAGAAAACATTCACTATTCTCTGTAGCATCTGCCTGGGTCTCTCCACTGATATTTCACAGCCATATCCATCTCAACATACTTATAAGTGCACTATTTATTTATTTAGGCTGAAACTTACTGTTCCTACTGTATTTACTGTCATGAAATCAGCGGATAATCCACGGTGAATCACTGATTATCAGGTGACTTATTTTCACATGTGGAGAGAGAAATGTCACAGGAATCTCATTAATTATGCTAATGGTCAGTCCAAAACGTCAAGTCAAAGCTAGAATTCTGCAGCTTTACTACCTTGTACTTCCAGCCCCACTCACTTCTTATTTTCTATAAATTCACCAAAATTTTAGAAACATTGAAAGACAAACTCTACTATATATAAATCAAGGTAAATACACGAGCTCAGTCTGCCATCCTGAAACGGCTGTCTGTATAATCACGGTCTGTTCTCCAGCCATTCAAGTACGACTAAAGGTATAACCTAATATAACTCAAGTTACAAATTCAACATGTGCGTTCCCCTCGTTGTACGGTTTTATGGAAAATCTATGGTGCAGAAAAGCTTGCTTTGTAGCAAATCATGTTTCTTTTTATTGGAATTTGGTATAAAGTTTACTATCTTAGCATAGGGGAAGGCCTTAGGAAACACAGAGTGAAACATTTGGTATAGGATAAATATACTGGGTATCTTTATTGTTTCACAGGTGACATAATGACTGTTAAAATTATTAAAATAATTTGCAGGATTTCATGATATTTTCCCATGTCTTAACCATCTTTTTAATCAACACTTAACCTTTCACTTTCTCCAGGCCAAACAATTATTTCTTCCCAAAAGAATTCTGTGCTTTCATGTATGTGAATGAAACTTTACAATAAGCCATAATGATTCACACTCATACTAAAGGATAAGCAAAGAACGTGTCAATCGAGAGGAGATAAAGTCAGTTATTACTGATCTTACCAAACAATGGATGCCACGTGGCAGAGCACAGATAGAAAGTACATAGGTTTTACAGGTAGAAAAACTGAATTTAATTCATCTTTTGGCTATTGCTATTCTGTGTAGGCTATAACATTATCCTTAAGGTTTCTCAACTCAGTTTATAAATGTAAAATAATTAGTATTTCAAAGATGAATATTTTTTGTTCCAACAATTAGATAAGTTTCTTTATTTTCTGTAAAATAATATACCCTCAATTAACAATCATCTAAATTGATATTATTTGTGCTCCATAAAATGAAGTTAATGTTGATATTCAACATTATATACATCGCTGATTCAGTTATAGGGCAAATTTACTTTAAATAATTATTATTAAGCATTAAATATTGTTTCCTTTTGCTCTGATTAATAATATGGGATTTGAGATCTGAAGGGAGTCCTCCTCCCTAAGAGTCTTTGCTCCATCTTCTGGAAGGAAATTGGGCGGGGGGTCATGGTTGTTTTGGGTTCCGTGCACTTCTTGGGGTGGAGATGGGGAACAAAGTTGGAAAATGTGTGGTACAGTTATCAAGACTTATTAGCAAGGCATAGTAATTAAAATAGTATATTAGTGCAAAGATAAATAAAAAGATCAAGTGTCAAAAAATAACAACATGAGATTTATATGTGATATTTATTACATATATAATTAAAATAAAAATGAAGTAACATAATATTTGTCTAGCCTTTGGAAAATTATATTTTTTTAGTCATACTGCTTTTGATTGCTTTGTGATACCTCATCTTAACATAAACTCGTATTTTAGTGAGGTGAGAGAATGTAGTACAGCTCAAAGTGAATATTCTATGAGAAGCTTACATTAAGATCATGTTTCCCCAAATATTTATTTGAAACTTCTGTCAAATCTTAATGTATCACATAGTTAACTAGTTTCATTCTCTATACTTCATACCCTGGCGTTTCATAAGTGGTATTAATTTTGTTTTATTTAACTTTCAAGTAATTTGATTGAATTTTGAGAAAAGTTAAAATATTTGAACAGTTCAATTTGCGATTCCTACAAAGGGGGGAAAAAGTAACACACCCAATCAAACGTGATTCTTAATTTCATTACTCTGAGTAATTTAATATCCTAATTATCAACTAAGATAATTATCGCTGAAAGTAACATAAAATTATACCTCACCTTGGCTGAATAATTAAGACGACTTACCATCTCACACAAGACCCTCAGCATCGAGTGACCAAGAACAGTTAATTCAGCAATTCAATACCATCATCAAGGATGCAGTTTCTTTGAATCTCTTCACTCTGCCATTCTGAGTACATGGCCTTGGCCTCAGGCCAGTGTACTTCATTTCAGGGTGATTGTCATCATTTCTGGAGTGACATGGCAGAGGCAAAACCCTCTACTGCATATTAAAGGATTCTTTCTTCCTAATTAAGAGCATGAAATTGTTCTCAAATTCTCCAGGATATATTATCTTGTATTGCCTAGAACTCTAAATGTATCTCTGACATAGAAAATGGAACTGCATGGTTGGCTTAGGAGACAGAAATTTAAGTCTAACTCGTGTGGGAGAGGTTGGACACCTAAATAAAACAGTGGTGAGCCAACAGCAATGAAATGACAACTGCTCCTGGGCAGGCAACAGACAACCCCTTCTGTATGAAGTAAGCTAAGTTTCTCCCAATCTTCCCCTCACTGAATCATGTAATCTAAATGCTAATCTAATACCTTCTCTCATGCTTGACTCTTATTTAAAATATTCTAAGAAGTCATCATCAAGAATATATTGGATGTCTCCTGTATGAACTAGCCTGGACTGCATGCACAGCTCTATATCTAGAAGATAAAGGATGGTGATTTAGAACTCCGACAGGACCATGTGCAGTAGGGAAAGTTCCCACTGGAAGGGGATGGGTGAACACAGAATATCCACACTCATCCCTTTATGTTTTCACTGATTCTTTAATACTTAAGAAGCTTCATATTTCTTACGTACAGATAATGAATAAAGTGCTAGGTATAAAAGCTAAAGAAGTCTGATTATGACAATGCTATCAAGGTGATTATGACAATCAAGTAAAAAACAAATAAATGGACAATTATAACACATTGAGATAAGTGCTATGGCAGAGATGCAAAGCCGGTAACAGAGACATATAGGAGAAGTATGTAACTCAGGCATTGGTTTCAGAGGTCAAGGAGAGCTTCCACTTGCCAGAAAAAGGGCTGTCTGTGGGGCGGGAGTAAGTGTGAAAACATAAAAAGAGTCGGCTAAGCGAAATGACGGTGTTCTGGGTAAATAAACTACAGAAACAAAAGTGTGTGTGTATGTGTGTGGCGGGAGGGAGAGGGAGAGGGAGAGGGAGAAGAAAAGAAGGGGAAGAGAGAGAAACAGAGACTGATTTGAAGACCGAGGAAGCACTGGGCTCTAGATCACGAAAAGTAGCACATGAGAGACATAACTTTGGGGTGACCAAGACTGATCTTTTGGAGCAAATCAGAGTTTGAAATAGAGCCCTAGGCGTTAGGAAGTCATTAAAGGTTTCTGAGTAGGATAATGACAGTTATATCTGCAATTTAAGGTTAATTCTAGCTCAAATGTAGACGATAAATTGTGGCTTGGAATGGATTAAAGACAGAGAGATTAACAGGCTGTTTTAAGTAACACTAACAAGGAATCGTAACTGTGAGAAATATTTAAAGATAAAATTGACAGGATTTAGTGGACAGAAAATTTGGTGGGCAAATAATTTGAAATGAGAAATCAAGGGAGCTTATCGACTTCGTGACTTGGGAAAATTCCTCAGGGCCGCTGTCATGTTGAGACCAGGATGTCCAGGAGGAAGAGGCCTGATAAGTAATCAAAGGTCAATCAAAGCCCAGCAGTGACATGGACCAGGCAGATTTGTTTGCATGGCTGCACTATTTCCTTTCTGTTTTCTACTGTTTGAAAGACAAGTCTCTCTTCATATCCCATCGGACATGCAACTCACTAGTGAAAGTGTCTCTGAAATCTCACCACATTGTCAACATGGCTCTCTGGCCTCAGCCGTCTCACCTGCCCCGTCCTGGCATCCAGCACAGCCTGTGGCATGTGCCTGCCTGGACAACCAGACCGTGCGCTTCTTGTAGACGTAAAACTTCTATGTTCATGTTTGAAACTCCTCAATGCCTAGCCAAAAAAATGTTTGCATGTAAATAGCCATCAAGAAATGTTTTTTGAATTGAGCCCAAAAAAAGAGCATTCTTCACTGAATTCCTTTAAAATGAAAACGAGAGATGCGTTTGGTGCCACCGTTGAGTTGAAGGTAAGTTGAAGGTCACTTCTTGTCAGTGGTCTATGACTGACTTTAATTAAGCATTTTATACCATTCATCTGTTGTAGGGTAACATGGCTTTTAAAACACAGGAAACATTAATCTGTAGAAAAATAGTATAAAATCTTTTTTTACAGTATTTTACTTCGTTACAAGGAGATTGTCTGCTAACCACAATATTTCTGCTGCATTCTAGAATCACAGAAGAATGCACACATCGATAGACACCTACAGTGAGTGTAATAACATACATATGTTACCTTATAACATCCTTATGTTAGATTTAGAAACTGAGAAAACAAAAAAAAAGTAAAGAGTGGAGAATGCTATGACTTTAACAATATAAGCACGTGCATGAAGTCAGTCTTGAAAGGACAGATTTCATGTGTGGGAAACAGCTGAGGGCATTGTGTGTCTCACTGTGCGGGGACCCCGCATCCTCCTTGGTTTGGTTGACCTGAGTCATTGCACTGTGGGGTCCAGGACTGCTCTGTAGGTGGAATGATGGGAAGAAGGGAAGGCAGGCAATGTGTTGACCAGACAGAGAACCAGAGCAGAGGAAAGGGGCATGACACAGTTCTTATCATGACCTGTTGTGTAAGCATGCATTGCCCAGGTTGATAGAATTAGGTCATAAACCCAGCTACGTCCAAGAAGTGTCAGGCTGAAGCTATGAGGAAGTCAAAGGCAGAAGAGCTAAACTCGAAACAAGCCTGCAATGGTGTCGGAGCTGGGGAATGACTGGTTTCAGTCCATCTTCGGTCTCTCCTTTGGCAGACAGGACAGGTGGCGGGGATATCCTAGAGGGTCAAATGTACTATGGAAAACTTGTACTGAGAATTCCAGCACTTCCCTGTCCTACTCTCTCTCACCTGCCTGGTGATGCGCACCTGGGAACATCTTTCCTGCCTTCTATTTTAGTGAGAATTGGGTTGATACATTTGTATTGTATAATTTGGTCTTGGTTTAAACTTTTGTAGATAATTTCAAGCCTGACAATGCAGAGTTTTCCATATTTGAGGTACTGAAGATCTCGAACCTTTCTTTTTCTTAAAAGATTCTTCCTTTGTCTTCCAAATTTGCAAAATTCCTCTTTGTAATACCCTGGGCCCTTTTCTCATTCTATAATATTTATCTAAAGATTCTTATCCATTTGCACCTTATACTTTTCTTTGGGATTTATAGTGGTGAATAGACTAAGTACTTTATCTCTTTACTTAAAAATTTTGCAGGAATGGTAATCTTAAATTTTACATGACTCTATCTTTTATCTGTCCCTCCACATCCAGTCACGGCCACGTTTTTCATCTCCCTCATCTAAACCATTTCCAAATTTTCAATGCTTAACCTCCAAATACACCTTGAACTCCTCCATAACTTTCCATCACCGTTGTCACCACTCGGATCCGAATCGCCATCGTTTCTCATCTGGACTACCTGAAGAGCCTCCAACTGGTCTCTAAGCTTCTGTCATGCAAACCCACCCACCCACCCATTTTCCTCCTAGCAACAAAAATAGAATTTTTAAATAATAAATTATATATAGTCATCCTTCTGTTTAATAACTCTTAGGCCCTTCACATCTCTTTACACTTACGATTAAATCATACACTCATGCCTGTTTTCCTGCTTGTTCATCGAGTACCTACCCTGGTCTTGGATCGATTCTGAGGGTGTTCCAAACTCCTTTTAGCTCACAGGTTTGCATATGCTTTTTGCGCATGCTAGTTTTTCTGTCTGAAATGTTCCCCCGCTCCCAACCTTTTCTTTTCTAACTTTGCCTCATTCTACGTGTTGCCATTAAAACACTGTTTTCTCACAGATAGCTTCTAGGTAGCGACCATGAAAAATTAATGCCACTTTCCACTAGTATTTCCTTTCAGAATACTATTTGACTTCATATTAATCATTTGTTTATTTGTGTGTGTGTGTGTGTAATTTGTTTAAATTCAGGCTCTTCTGCTAAGCTGTAGTCTCAATAATGACAGGGATGTCTGCTTGTATCTCAGAAATTTGCACAGTGCCTTGAGAAATATAGGAAACCAATAATCATTTGTGGAATAGTGACCTAATTTTATGACCTTTTTATATGTCCAAGAGTTATCAATTTCCTTAATGACTTCATAAAATACTATAAGATTATAAATCACAGGAATCTTGTTTGGAAATTGTTACAAAGTATATTATTTTTTAAAAAATATTTGTATCTTCTCTTATATATTGCTAATTGGTAAAGATAATTTGGTTTTGTCTCCGTGCTTCATGTGTACTCAGGAAGGCACTACAAATTATACTATAAGTGGAACCCAGAAAACCATTTTTTAAAGCATGACATTTATCAGGTTTTTGTTAATTATACACTAATCACTTTAAGTGCTGCGTAGCTGAGAAGACATAAAAGACAACAGTTGTACCTACAAATCTTTTTTGTTACAGGCAAAGGGTACAGAACAGAAACAACCAAGGTAAGGTATGCATTAAGAAGGGTCTAGAGACCTCAGGTGCATGCGGCCTTCCCACACATGGGACATGTCAAAAAGGATGCCTATTGCCAAATGGCATTCGACCATTAGCAAAGACTTCAGTCTCGGGGAAGCTCAAATTTTGCTTGTGCTGAGAATCTCTTTGGTGAGCTGGTTACATAGGCACATTCTATCTATGTCACCAGCTCTGACCTTTGAACTCCTCCCATCCCAAGGCACCAAGGAAGCCAGATACTAATCATAAATTTTACTATTACTACTAAACAATGTTGACAGACTAACAATTATTTGTTCCATAGTTTTATGATTTGGCCAAGAGTCAAGCATGTGATCAGTCCCGGACAGCTGACACCACAGTTTGCAAGTGAGACTGGAACTTAGAGCACCCACAACATTTTGTAAAATTCTTCCACACGATACTACATTTAAATTCCACACTGATATGAGGAAGGTACTATACTTTCTGTTATGATACAGAGGTGGACGTCGAACTCACAAAGTTTCAGTATCTGTCTTACTCGGAATCAAATGATTAGCAAACAGGAGCACTGGGAATCAAACATATATCTTTAGATGTCAAGTACAGTTTTGTTTTTTGTTTTTCCATTTCATCAAAACTGGCTCCCAAGCAATCTACTTTCTTCAGATTTTTCTGAAATGCCTTTAAAAAAGTTGATAAAACAGCACACTATTATCTCTATTTACATTCTCTATTTGTCTTTCTAAGCTATCCCCAGTACCTTGTGACAATTTATCTTGTAAAGTCTCAAAATTCTATAGGGTCTCTATTTCCTTCCACTTATATCAAATGTAAATAATGAATTTCAGGCCATCAATCAACTCATGATCTTCACATCTCCTCAAGCCTTATTATCGTACACGTTTTGTTATTTCCTTGAAGAGCAATCTTGGGAGAGTTGAGAGAGTGTGTGGATTGCCTTATCTAATAAATTACCATCTCAGAGAATAGATTAAATGCATACCATATTGCAGGAATAGAGATGAGCCAGATTTAGAGGATCTTATGAAAAATACTTGTGAAGTGTATGTGTTTCCAATTATTGTATTGATTTCTCTTACTTTCGTCTTTCACTCCTGAGCAAGCACTTCTCTGCACGCCTTTACACTTAAACAGCTTTGAGCACGGAGAGCTACACGAGTTCTTCTCTGATTACTTAGCCTCAGAGAATCAATGTTGAATCTTTGCATCTAATTTAATTTAGCCATTATTTATTATCCCCTCTACGAACTTAGAGAGATGGTAGAATGGAAAGTCATTTCGTTTGCTTATTTGCTTTGACTGGTACATAAATATCACCAAATAGAAGAAATGGTACAGGGTTTAGAGTTAGAAGCCATAGGATAGTGTCCTTCCTCTTATTTTATTCATTCATTCATTCACTCATTCATTCATTCACTTACATAAAGTAAGCAAAAAGAATGATCTATTTGGGAGAATTATTTGAAGAAACAAATTGGTAGTGCAAGTAGATTTTTTTTTTTTGTAAACTAAATTACACTGCTAACTTTTAGTTACGTAGTTTAGTTATAATTTTTTTCTTTTTGCATAAAATAGAATATCTCCATTTTAAGATGGTAGACATGACACGCTAAGTTCTCCATTTATCTTCTCCCTTCTGATAAATGCGGTAAAGAAATGCAAAAGCAATAATCCCTAATTATAAAGAAAATAGGAGAAAGGGTGTCAAGAAATGTGAGATTTATATACATTTCTAGAAAGCATAAATCAGATGGTAGGGTGATTAATGAGTAAAAGACGGTAGTAGAAAAATAGTCTTAAATACGAACACAGGAGAAAACAGTCAAATGGCAAATGATCTGCCAAGAGTCTGACAATTTAAAGGTAGTGGGCATAATTTGCAAGTTGGGATAGAAGCGAAGCTGAGAAGTCCTGTAAAAGGGAGAGTCAGCCTTCACAGTCTTTCTCACCATAATATCTAACTTCTAGCTGTCTATCCAGGTAATACATTATCATGTTCTTCCATAAAGAGGTTGAATAAATCATCCTGTGATAACAAAGACTGTTTTGTGACGGCATTAGTACCTCAAGGTAAAACCTTCTCCTTTAGAAATTCCAAAGGCTGCCCAACCCATCCCGCCTTCATACATGATCTCCTGGCGGTTTTCCTGTCTTGTTCTCAAATATAAATGTGTGTGTGAGTTACAGGCCATTGAGTCGGCTTCAACTCCTGACCACCCTACGAATGAGTGACGTAACAACGTCCTGTCCCCATAGCCCTGCTCAGCTCCCATGGATTCGTGCCGAGGGCTTCTTTGTTGGAGTTGGTCCACCTCATACTTGGTCTTCCTCTTTTCCTGCTGCCTGCTATTTTTCTCAGCATTATTGGCTTTTCCAAAAAACCCTGCCTTCTCATGATGTGCCCAAAGTAGGAAAGATCTATACATAGTAAATTCATCGACAGTTCTTAATTTTCCCACTTAACAACAAAAAACGATAATTTTTCCTAGATTTCATTAACTTCTTCATGCAATATGAGTACTTCTATGGTTTTTATAGTCATTTATAGTCATGTTACCTGCTGTTCTCTTTATGGGCAAGTTTACATCTTTTGGGAGTAGACAGGGAGAATTTCGGAATGATTCAGGAACCAGCTGGAAACAGTGACTTGTCATGTTTTTCTCTGCCTATGAAGAGAACATCTGCAAGATATGCTGGGATACAGTATGCCTTGTTTTTAGAATGAATCAGACATCTTCCTGTATTTCCATTCTGAAGAGAAAACGTTGCTATGGTGCATTAAAACAATCCAACCTGTAAGAAATAATTTGCTAAGACACTACGGCGGTTATGTTCTCTTTAGGGTCTGGGATGGAATACAGGGTCACTACACAAAGAGTGTGGGGAAAAGTAAGCTGAGACCACGTCTGCCATAGCCTTCTGTAGGTTGTTAGATCTCCTGCTAGAAAAACACAGGAAATATTAGTAATCTGGCAGGAACTGTCAAGGTTCGCATGGTGGTCTTATGCCAAGCAGGCTTAGTGATACTTGAAAGAAAATAATCTCAAACATCCTGGAGAAAAACTTGACTATAAAACTGTTATCGTTTTAAGGTTGTTCTTTTAACATTAAAAAACAGTACACTGGCTGGCAGCTAAGATCATAATTCCTAATCGTTTTGTTTATAGCATAATGCTGCTAATTGACTGGCTCTGTCACTAACTTCCAATCCTGTCGGATAGTATATAAAGATGAACACTTTTAAATGCATGTATATGACATACATAGAATTTTTATTTTGTAATTTTAAAGCTGATCTTGATTGGTAATGGCAGCTACTAGCTTCTGGCAGCTCCCATTATATTACTTCTATAGATTATTCCCCCCATCATAAATCAGTACCGTAAATGGCCAAATGAGCTGACATTAGAGAGTCTGTAGATGGTAATGACTGTTTATACCTTTAATTTTCTGGTTACTTCCTGGTAGCTATAAAATATAAAAATCATGTCTTATCTAACACATACAAACACTCATTCAAATATATTTTTCCTCTGAAAGATCTTTATATTTCATTCAAGTATAATATAATAAAATTATATACAAACAAATTATATGTACTAAATCAATATTATCTTCATTTATCCTACCTGTCCTTAATCTAAGCTACCTCCGTTCCTTCTCTGATCTACTGAAATAACCTTCTCACTAATCTTTCCAAATATACCCTTGCCACTTTTGGCTTACTTATACACATAGCATATTCTTTGACCTTTACAAAAAAACCTATCTGACCTCAGCGTCCTTCACCGGGAAGGCATGTTGTCTTTCCATCACCCTATAGCGCTCTGCGTGTCCTGGCCCATGCCCATATCTCAGCTCTCTGTGCTTGGTATTACTCAGCTTCTTTCTTATTTTCCTGCAATCAAACTCACAGCACCAGAGGGTCTTCTGCATGTCATTCCCATTGTTCAAAGCCCACTTTTCGCCCCTCTTTGTACTTGGTTAAGTCCTACTCATCCTCGAGGGAGCATTTCCTGTTCTACTTCCTCCCCGTCAGCATCAGGTCAGTTCTCCTATGAGACACTGTCAGCTCACCTACCTTTTCCCTCAGAGAACTCATCACGAGTGACTGTCATGCCATGATAGGAACATACACCTCCCTACGTCATGAACAGATGCGTTTGAGTCTTCCCTGACACTTCAGTAAGGAAGGCATGCATGTGCTGGAGAAACGTAATCCACTGCATCTGTACATGAGTGCACACGCACAGGCATACTTTAAGAGGGAAAGAGAAAAAGAGAGATTGAGAGAAGAGAAATGTGAAGCTGACACCTTCCTAATCAATGACATATTTTCAGAAAGTTAAAATATTTACTTGCGTTTGTACTGAAATGCAGATGATGTTTATCATTGCATTAATGTAGGATATAATACAATGATTATGCATCTTCATATTCATTTTAAAAATTAATCCAGATGATCCTCATTATTCTCGGATACCTTATTTTCAAATTTGCCTGCTTGCTAAAACTTACTTTTAACCCCTAAATCAATACTCGATGAACTTTATACTATTCCTGATTGCGCTGAGCTGCAAAACATTGAGTTGCCCAAATATGGCTGTTTCCAGCTGAGGTCACACTAGGAGACTCTCTGCCCACTTGTCTCTGCTGTCCCTCAGAAGTGACCAGAGGGCAGAGGTGGAGGAAAGCAGTGTGCCGGAGAGGAGGGATCTCTTGCTCCGGGGCCTGTTGGAAGAGGTCTGAACCCCAACAGGCACTCGCTAGTGGGGCAGACTCAGGCAAGTGACAATACTCCTGAATCTGATTTCCTCTCTTGTAAATGAAAGAAAATAGAATCTACCAGGATGAGATGTTATGATTAGTCTTAAATTTATGATTTAAGGTTATAATTTTTTGTAAGTTGTACGTGTGTGTGTGTGTGTGTGTGTGTGTGTGTGTGTGTGTATTTCCCTTAGGAGCAATGGTTAAATACTTGCTAATTCAATGTTTTTGGCAACTTTCTAGAACAAATTAACATGAATAATGAGAACAAAATGTATATTAAAACAAAATGTAAATTAAAATTTATGGACCTTCGGAATAAGAAATCCATAGTCTCCAGATTGAAAATTGATGGTCTTAAAGTCCTTAATTTTAAAATGAAGACATTTATACCCAGAGAGATCCAAACAATTTTCTGAAAGAACACAGCTATTCATTGAGAACTATATGCCTAGAACTCAGACATGCTAGTTCTTTCAGACTGTTAAACTTTTCAAAAAATTATACAGACTCTCTATGTCTCTCTATTTCTCTATCTTTTCAAGAAAGAGGCAGCCAAAATAAAAACTGAATAAAGGAAGAAAGAATAATAAAATATGAGGACCAATATTTGAAAGACACATGTCTATGGTAATAAAATTTCTGGTATTTTTATCTTCTCAAAGTCCTATTTGTTCTCATCTCAAATAGGTATAATAGCCTTTACTGTGAACGGTCATTATTGTGAAGGTTAAAAAAAGGGACAATTTTACCATTTAACCCAAATCTCTAAAGAGGAATCTAGTATAGATCAATCTCCTATATATGGCTCTGATAAATAAATAACTAGCTGAAACAACTTTGGATTTGAACAGAAATAAAAAATTTGCAACTTATTTTGCAAGATTATCTGACCTGACAAGATTTTTTCATAAAGAAAGAAGTATTACGGGTCAAAATATTAAAATTTAGTGTGTGATTATTTTGTCTCGTTTTTAACAACTGCCTTCGATTGGAAAGTGAATATTCAGAACTGTTATCTAGGTTTTAGAAGCTACCAAGAAAACAATCTTTTCGTGAAAAGCTAAATCACTTTAGACCAATGCCTCCATGTCGCGGAGCTTGAAGTAGGAAGTCTTATGGCACAATCTGTTTCCTGGTTCACACCTACACACTTCAGCTGAGTGCATGTCTGCTCGTAATAAAGACTGGTTTTGAGCCTTCCCTTGCAGCTAGTTGTCTCCTCCTGTCAAAGCTCTGGCCACTAGGATTGAATAGAAGTATAATGGGACAGCTTCTGGGAAATCTCTTTAAAAGAGAGCTGATACAAGTCCTTTGTCCCTTCTCCTCAACTTTCTCCCTAAGAGTAGAACCTGGAGATATGACCAGCTTCACAGCCACCTAACCAGCGTGATGACATAGGACTTGATGCTCAGAAGGGCCCCGCACTTGATTAACTGCTGTTCTGTAGCTCTCCGGAAATTCTGAATTCTACCTCTGAGTTTATGTTCTGCAAGTGAAGTCCTGTGGGACGATAAAGGATGCACATGAGCCGAGGAGATGCACGCAATATGTGCTTCAGACGTTCGTTGCTTCCTCATGTGTGGCACCCTCCAGGTCCCTGAGGTGATGATTCCAGGGAATGGTGTGTAAAGTGCAGTGAGATGCTAAGTGCGTGCGAGATAAACGAGTTACCTGTTTGACTGAAGAGGCAGGGAACGCGGTCGGTTCCAAGAGACCACAGTTTGTATTTCAAGAATTTGCTTTAAATTTAGGCAAAAGGCAATGACATCTTAAGATCCCCAAAGGACCGGGGAACCCCATCACATCCTTTTTTTAGTTGTCACTTCCTTGTATTAGCCAACCACTTATCCTGAAAATGATGAGCTGGAAGGAAAAGGAAGGAGAAGGCAACGCACAGTTCTTTTTCCTTTCAGACTTTCCTTGCTCATCAGTAAGAGAGTGTCAGTGGATTGTGCCAATATAAAAAAATGGAACAAAAACCTTTGAGTTAGCTTTGTGCAGTGTGTTCCACCATTTCGGATGAGGTATGAAATACAAATCGTGTCCTTTAATGACTACATGTATATGAATGAAATACTTTTATATTTGCGCTTCAAACTAGCATTGTATAACATTAAGATGAGTGGTAAAATTAATGCTAATTATTTGATTTTTTAACTTTACTTGGAAGAACATTAATAGCAAATAAAAATATCTTTAACAACCTGAAAAAATGCGTAAGAAAGAAGTGGCTTCATATTTTAGCACCTTTAACTGCATCTTTTCCCTGTTTTTAAAAAAGGAGCCCCATATTTTCATTTTGCGTTGTGCCTTGGAAATCATATAGCTGGCCTTGTGTGGAGATAATAGCTCAAAATCATTCTCAGTCCATGAGGTTGAGGGCCAAACTTTAGCAGTGGCAGAAAAGAGAGCTGGAAGCAGGCTGGGTTCCGTATGACTGCCAAGAATTATAAACCAGCCATGGGCTGTTCACATCCAGATTTCCGAGAATGAGAAATGAACCTCTATCATGTTTAACCAACCATTTAGTGGAGGTTCTGTTATTCACGGCCCCACCTAATCTTCGCTCATACAAGCACTACACTGAGGAAAAGGCGTTTTAAAAGATCTCATTGTCGTGCATTTTGCATTATTCTCTTCTATAGTGAAGACTCACAAAAATATCTTCTTTAGAAGAAAAATGGTCACAGAGATGACTGACCAGGTTAATTACGACCCAAGTGACTAATGGACGAACTGTCCTGGATCTATGCGTGTTCTATCACATATTCATTTATATCTTGATTTAAAGAATGTAAATGGCCATAGATGAAATGATTTACTTGAGGGTATTGGCTCTGTCTCTTCAGAGACATATTTTCTGTTTGTATTATTTGAATATATGAATAACATAAGGAAAAAAGAAAACACTATGAAAATAAAGCGATATTTAAGGCATTGCCCTGATTAAAAAAAACAAAAAAACAAAAAAACAAAAACAACCGCTAATGATAAATAGGCAAGAGAACATCTAGTGATACAAGCAAAGCAGAAAGAACTATCTGTTAGTTCAGTGATAATATGAACATGCCGTGGGAATACCTGCTTACGAGTAAGGAGATCTGAGAACTAAGCGGATCAGAAGCATGAAAGCTTCAAATTGTACAATCCATGAGATGCCACAGAAAGAGGAAAGGAACAGAATTTCCAAATTAAGTAAAATGAGTAACAGGATGATGTATGGATGTGATGTTCATCAGTCAGGAACATCTAGTCAGTTTTAAATGAGTGTACTTGCTCTGACTTATATATTTAATGTTTTCTATAAATCCTTTACAGATAGATTACTAACTGACCTTGGAATGTGAAATAGGGTATATAGAAACTGGAAGGTTTAGAAAAGGTCAAATATCTGGCCGGCAATGGAATTTAAAATAATTAACTAAACATTGTGGATATTATTTTGTTCACAAGGAAATGCTTTCATTAAAATAAAGCGAATAACAGTACACTGAATGAGATGGCTGGTGCCTAGTAGTGCATTGTCCTGGTCCTTTAAAGAAAGAAATAACATAATCTAAGACTTACGAAGATATTTCTCAAGTACAACTGAAAATAGTTTAAAGGAAAAATGGGAATTAGACCATTAAGCATGAAAATTCAATAACCCAGATACAAAGTGACAGGGTTGGCTGGTAACTACGATGGAGATGAAGTTGAGGGAATCTTTTTAAAGGATTTATCTTTTCTTATGGCTGAGTAATATCCCACTGTATACATGTACCATATCTTCTCTGCAATAACATGGATGGGTCTTGAGTTTATCACGATAAGCAAGATAAGTGAGACAGAAGAAGTTGAGAACCATATGATTTCATTCATATGTGGGATGTAAAACTGAAAGCAACAAATGAAGACAAACAAAAATCATAGACACAGATAACAGTTTAGTGGTTATCAGAGGGAAAGCGAGGAGGGGGAAGTAGGTAAAGGTAAAGGGGGTCAAATACATGGTGATGGAAGGAGATTTGATTTGGGGTGGTGAACACACAATGCAATATATGGATGATGTAGTATTAAATTGTGCCCTTGAAACCTATATAATTTTATTAACCAATATCGCCCCCAATAAATTTAATAAAAAAATGAATTTAAGTTTAGGGAATTTGATATATTCATATATTGAATGCTATATCCTCTCTCCTGAAAATATATTGTAAATTCAACTATGTACTGAGCGATCAAAGTAGTTCTCTAAGGAAATTTAAAAATAATAATAAATAAATAATGAGCACTTCAGCTCCTCAATATCAATTTCTCTTTTCCTAGGATACTCCTTCATAAATGTTATTTATGTTCTCAGATAAAAGTGGATTGCCCAAAATGAAATATGGATACAAGTCCATGTTTGTGAGTCAGGACTTTATTTTGCCATTAAGCTAATGAAAATAATATTTGTACTCCATGAATCAATCAAAATATCAATCAGTCCACTTCTAATAAAATTAATGGCAAGACTCGATGTTTGCTTTTGCAATAACGATGGGACGGAGAAGGTCAGACACTGACATTTGCTGAGTTCCTACTATGTGTCAGGCTCCTGGTCGTGCTTCATAGTCATTATCACTTTCATCATTGCAAAGGCCCTGTGAGGGTAAACAGCACTACCCTTTGATAGGCCAGAAAGCAGAAGCTCTGGAAAGTGAGGTAAGCTGCCCAAGGTCACATAGCTGGGAAATATATTTAAATCTAAGTTTGCCTGTTACAGCAGAAAGAGAAGCTGTGGAAACACGCTGCTATCCGGGCAGAGCGAGTGGCATTAATCATCTGTGGAAGAGCTTGTGAAGTTTTACATGGATCAAGTTTGTGAGGACTAGAAAGGTCTTGCTGTTTCAGCTACAACTTTAATCAAGTTTCAATATGGACTCCTGAGCCTAGCAACCATTATGTTCCACACGAAGCCAATGGAAAAAGATCATGAAGACAGATGGGGCTTTTGGACCCATGCACGATTATTGCCTTATGTTCTTTTACATGATCCCTGTAAAAATAGGTCAGCTTAGCTGTCTTACTCAGATGAAAATGTAATAAATGTTTACACAATTCATCACTTAAAGAATCTAAATTTAATTTCCTACTTGGACTCCTGTCTGTAATAAAAATATGGAAGAAACAGCCTGTGTTATTTACCTCTTGAGAATGACAAGTTATAAATATAGTGAGATCTTTGAGATAGGAAGCCTAAATGTTTCCATAGCTTTCTGCTCAAATCGCTGCAGCTGTCATAGTCATCAATGTAGATCGATTTGAGTACGTGATCAATCTTTCCCATTTATCGACAAGCTTCATTTGAAAGGTCATGAAAGTCACCCACTTTGTCATTGTAGTGGTTAGATATAGAAACAGTCTTATCATAGTTCATTAAAACATTTAATTGTCCTTTAAAAAGGACAGCAAGTTTTGAAAATTGGTGACTGTAATTACAGGTTTAAAACAGAAGAGGATATTAGAGCCAGAGGTTTCATAATGAAACCTTAAATAGTTTAAAGCATCTTTCATTGATAACAAGTTATGAATTTTGAGGGTTGCAAAACATTTCCGAGGTTCTTATCTATTTCCTACTTACTAAAATTTCAATGTTTAAGATCCATTCTTTTCCTTTACTATGATTTAACTTTATCTATAAAAACAATCCCGGAATGTTAAGATATTTATATTCAAATTCAAGTTACTATGTGAAAGGCTCTCCTTTGGAAGAGCTGAGTACAGACGGGACAGGAAATGACTGGTTTAATAAAGAGGCAGAAAGAGCATTTAGAACTTATGTAGGATAGAACAACGGTAGAGAAGTAACAGATAAAGGATTTGTGAAATCATGTTAATGGAAATTATTTTATAATTTTTACTATAAATCCACTGCTTTCTTTTATTAAAAGAATACAAATCCTTGTAGATTTCATAGATTTATGGTATTTTACTTTATTTTATCACAGTTAATGTCCTGTAGGTATAAGAGAACTGACAACTATGTGTACAAAATGTGATTAGGAGTGAGTATTCCTGAAGGAAATACGTTTTCCTCATGCTTAGATACATTTTTGGTGTGGTAACTATACATATTAGCAGTTAAATGCACGTGTATGTTTTCAGCATGAGGAGAGATTCACCTAAACAGGAAGCAAAGACAATGTTAGTTATGTAATGAACATGAAAGAGAAAAAACAAGCACCGTTCTTGGGGTTAGATATTACGTCACTGCAGCTGAAGAGGGAGGAGGCATGGATGCCCCCTGTCCAGTCTTCCCCTACAAGGGGTCGGGCTGCATGTTACAAGCCACTGACCGAAACTTTGTCACTTGCTCTATTTTGGTACATTCTGTCTTTTCTTAAAGGGAATGGTGCCCTCAAATGTCCTGCAATGTATTTGTCCACAAATCCCAGTTCGTCTTTCTGTCATGTTTATTATTAGCTCTTCTGACAGAGGAAGAGGGAGATATTTTTTTGTCATTGAGCATCCGAACTGTCCTGCTGAGCCTGGGTCCAGGGACTACGTAGGAGACTGCTTTGCTTCTCTAGCATCCAAACAAGAACTTGAACTTTCAGCTTTAGACCATGAGCCTGTTTAGCCAGTTTTCCAAAAATATCAGCGGGTGGATTTCAGAGAGCCCAAGCTGGTCCAAGCACCACCCCAACGCCATCACCTGAAGGGTGCCTGGGCTCCTGCTCTTGTGTCTTCTCATGGTGAAGGTCAGGCCCCCAAGAATCACCCCTACCTGTTTCTAACTGCGCCGAAGTGTTCACCATTGTCTGCGGTTGGCGGCGGTTTTACTGACCTACAGATCTGATTCCCTGCCTCCTCCCTCTGCTTCTTTTTCTTTCTCGAGAATTACGCTTGCTACCTATTGAAGTTATTCATTCTAAGGGGGTCTTTTCCATCTTTTACTATGCTTTGAAGTAAAAAGGAGGATTCATGTCGAGGCATTTATGCTCAGATTATTATCTCTGGGTCATTTGAAAACAACAAAAAAATGAGATCGTGAGTTGTATTCAAAGTTCTTTAGAGTACCAGGGTCTCATATTCTGTTCTTATGCACATTTGGTCTTGTTGAATATTAATAATTTCCAACGCTTCCTAAATACATTTTAAAACTAGCAAATAGTAAGGGGAATAAAGAAGTTTAAAACATCTTTAACTGTTCTTTTTCACGTGTTCATATGATTTTTTCGTAACAATGCATTACCGGGTGAGGGGAAGTAGTATTTCAAAATCATTAATTCTAATATAACCTTGAATATAGATGCTTATGTCTATCAAATTTTTGTTAACAGATTACAATTAGAAAGTTATTATGTCTTAATATAATAACCTTAATCTCAAAAGAATGATTCGGTTGGTTCAGCTGTAGCTCAGGGGTACTACCTGAACCCTGGGTGCTGCTTCTCATCCTAATGCCCTCGTGTTTTAGATGTTGCACTTAGCTATATGCACATACCTCTATTGTATTCTCAGGATGAGCACAGTGTTTTGAAGACAGTAGGCTCTGTATAAATGTATGAGAAAGAAAAGATAGCATACCAACCAAAGGAAGGAAAGAGAAAAGGAATATACCTTTCACAGAAATGTAACTAACCAAAATTTTTAAATGTCTTATAAAACAAGGAAGCCTATAATTTTTACCTGAATGAGTTTATATTACTGCGGCAAATTATCTAATTACTTTATTATCGATTGCCCTGATTTCAGATGCATGAAAGTTTGTTCCAAGTTTCCATTGAAAAAAAATAAAATATAAATAGAAACAAAAACTATAATAGCAGTTATTAATAACATTTATTATCAAAAGGATTTATCGATCACTTGTTTCTGTAAGGCAATGAGGAAGGTTGCTGTGATTCTGGGGTTAAATAAGTGGAAACGCTAATGAATTAAAAGTAAATAAAACTTGATGGTTTATTAAGCATCTTTGGAATTTGCATGAAAACTAATTACACAGTTTAATAACATATTTCCCTACTACTCAGGAACACTAACATTCCTTTTAAAACAATAGCATCCTTATCGAGACAATGATCACTAGTCATGATGGTGACCTTGGGTATTTGGCCAGCTAGAGACTTTTACCTAGCACAATTAATTTAATGAATTAAAGGAAGGGCAAAGGAGGTCAATGCGAGTGTTATTTTAATTAACTCCAGCTTTCTCCATAGTACATATGGGAGCATTCTACGGTACCCAAAATATGCCGTTTACACAGTTCAAAGTTGAAATTGCCACCTGTGTAGTTCAAATGTAAACCTAAACTTCTTACCAATGGCCTTTATTTATAACTCTAATATTTACCAAGATTAAGAGTAAATTAAGAAAAGACATTTTTAAAGTTTTTTGTCTAATTTTCCCAGTTTCATATGATCTCCTTCTAAAACCTGAAGTTCCATATTATGAATTGAAAACATTTACTCTTAGTAAGACTGACTGTCAGTTTGTAAGATAGATAGAAAACTGTATATAAGTTATATAATTTTAAGAAAAATGTTATAAAGATATAGTTTTGCTTGGCTTCTAGACCTATATATATCATACATTTACCCTAAAATTAGAAAGAAAATAAAAGCTGCTCTATTCACAAAGCAACTCAATATTAGCCAGGCAGGGTAGAAATGAATCTAAATCATAAGGTCTCATTTATCATGTAGAATTTTGTTTGCTTTAAAAATTTAACTATATAAATACTGAATTTTATTCCACAAGAAGGATTAAATCAGAAATTCTGAGTGGAGAACAGGAGTGAAGAAAAGAGAAAATTTGGTAAAAGAGGGAATTTTCCCTCTTGTTGCATCCCTCTTGCTTCAGCATATTTTATCTTTCTGGGTGTTAATTGTACATTATTCTCTTTCGTGGTCTTTTTGTTGAGTTCTTGGTTTTTCTCCCTTATTGCTGCCTATTGCGCCTTTACCAGACTATAAGCAAAGTAAAGTAAACTTCAAATCACCTAAAGCCATGATGTATTAGGAGCTGTATTCAATAATTTACCAGAACATTGAGGAAGACTTGGGTAAAACAGTGTTAGCCAAGCGTAACAGTGTAATGCAGAGATCAGCGCCGAGATCAGAGACAAAGGGCTCTGGGATCACTCACACTTGAACCTGCATCCTGACACTACGGCATCCTGAATTACGTGAACTTGGGAAGTGTGCTTATCTTCCCCAAATCTGTTTATTCTTTTAGACAGTGACAGCAACATTTCCTAACAGGTGTCACCATTGTGGGGGATCTCAACAGGTATTATAAACAAAGGAAGTCCTTAGTTGTTGGCTAAAAAAGATCCCAATGGCTCTTAGTGGTTTTTATAGTTTCTATTATCTATTATTTTACACCATATCATAGAATGAGTTGAAGGTGTTCACATAAATGCACAGACATAAGCACATGCACAACTTGAAGATATTTAAGAATTTCTCCATGAATACAACACTTTCAATTTAAGCTGTAATCATTGGTTATAAAAACCAAGAGGCCTGTTTTAGTCTGAGAATTAGAGCATACTTGTTTATACAGAGTTTTCAACAGAAGGAAAAACTAAATATTTTAGAACGCAGCCATCAGCAGTGGACCCAGAGGTACCAATGCCCTCTCTCTCATCATTCATCATTCTCTGCTTCACAAATCCGCTTTCCTACTTGAGAATTCAAACTAATTCTCTTTCTTGGTGCTCATTTCAGTTTTACTTTAGATCTATACAGTTTTTTTTTCCTGATGTGATTTGATCTGAAACACCAGATCCTGTCTCACACTTCTCCCCAACCGTGACCACAGTCTCTTGGTCTACACAGAAATGCTAATGCGATCTGCTGCCCTACTCTTAGCCCCATCTGTTACACCCGGCCTGGTGAATCTGGGTTCCAGATTTGGGTCCTGCTAGTCCGTCCTGCTACAGCACGCGACTTGACGTGACTTTACATAAGTATATGCACGCCCTCCACGTGTGTGTGTATGTCTAAGCTACCACTGATTAAAATGGAACTTTGTTGAATGGCACACTGTCACAGTTTACTCCATTATGCCCTTTTTGGTCCTAATATTGATTTTAAAAGAAAGGCTATATATCTTTATCACAGCTAATAATGAATAAAACAATTTTAGTATTTTAAGAACTATACAATAACCAGTTTAGCACATGGTAAACTATTATTATTTAGGAAATAGAATAATCTATTTGTTTTTACATCTCTGCCATGGAAATTAACCATAATTCAGATTATAAAAGATAGACTGTCATATTCAGCCATAATTCAGTTTGAACAAAGTGCTCTAGACCAGGGTCATTGTTAGATCATAAAATATAGGTAGAAAGTAGGTTAGAGATAATAATTTGCAGATAAAGAACCAGAGGCCACCGGTGATTAGCTACTTTTGATCAATCAAATAGTGTTAAATCCCTGTCTCAAACTCAGTTCTTCTCAACCCTAGTCTAGAAACGTTTCTCCTATACTCACGAAGGTAAAATTGATCAATAGTATATCTTGTTTTCTGTGATTTTGATAATGGAAGGTAAGTAGCACATTTTTATAGGAAACAGAAAGACTAAATTTAAGTGCTTTTCTGTTTGTTAGACTCGGTCTATGACAAGACTGATCTCGTTCTGTTTTTAAGTATTTAAATATTGCAAACAATATATAAATAATAGCCCATGAAATAATTTGAGCCTTAATTTTAAAGAGATTGCAATGATAACTGAATGATCTTTTAGTAAAAATAAAATTCTCTTTTTTTCCTTTGGTTTCTGAAAAATATGTCTTACCAAATAGATACACTGTCAAACAGTAATTTAATAACTGATTCAACAAAATAAAATTAACTAATTTGAGAACATTCAAGGACACGATGCCTGAAACTGAACTGATTACTTTGGCTGTCTAGGCTCTTAACTGAACCTTTGAGAAGCCCTCACAATGAGTGGTTTCACCCAAAGTGTCCAGCCGCCTAACGATAAGTAGAGAAGTCAACTACCTGTGGCACAGGGCCTCACGCATCTGTCACGTTGTAATGTTCCAGATGGAATTCATTACTGGCAGATGCCCCATTTTGCTGTCCCTTACTTCATGCTGGAAGCTTACCCGACTTGTTGGCATTTACTCTGGAGCCGAAGTTTCTCTCTCAAGTTTACTTCCCCTAACTGGATTTTGTTTAGGTCTGATTCTCCAGTCTGCACACAATGACAGCCTTCCCTTCTCCATGTAGTCATGTAACCAGATGGAATCCATTTTCCAGACATTCTCATTGACCTGGAATTCAAAGAACAGACATCCCCCCACTCCAACTAAAAAAAGAAAAAAAATGCCTCAGAGCCCTCACCACCTTTTCTATGTTCTCAGAGTCAGCCACTTTGGCTGATGATTCTGGGACCAGCCCCAATAAACAGAACCTGTACGGGGGCTCAGAATCTGGTCAACAGATGGGGGCTGGCTTCCGTCTCAGATGAGAACTATGTAAGACATTTTTCTTTTCTCTTCTTTCTAGGGCCTTCTCTCTCTTTTCAGATCAACTGTATCTTCTCTTTTACAACTTTTTTTGGGGGGTTGGGGGTAGATATTCATAGACGTGGGGAAAAGCATTGAAACATTAATTTAAAGTGAAGGCACCACTCTCTGCCCAAAATTTCACTCTAAGTATTTTGGAAAAGGAAACACACACACACACACACACACAGAAACACAAGCATCATTGAAGACTTAAAATGTATGAAGTACTGTGTCTAGTGTTGCACATATATTTTACCTAATATAATTTTCATATTGGCTAAGTGTAAGGAACATTTTATTCACTCTCCTCTTATGTGGAGTTAACTGAGCTTGAGACAGTTTAAATAGATTTTATTTACCAAATATCATTTAATATAAATAAGATCATTGAATATAATTTTGACTTCTGTTGCTTTTTATGTCTGTCATATCTCCATTACAAAAAAAAAATCCTTATTTTCCATTATCACACATTATCACACAGTGTTCTTCCTTTATAAAAACAACCACAGTTAAGTTTGCCCAGAAACGCATTTAATAAAAGGGTTACTCGTCATCTGTATGTTTTAAGTGATTCCTAAGTCTCCTACTGCTAAAGTACTTGCCTCTGCCAACTTACTCTGGGCTGTAATTTCTGGGGATAGTGAAATAATATGTCTATTTCCAACTAAGTGTTTATTATTCAGAGTCTAACATTTTTGGATGGTCTCTTTCTAAAGATGCTAAAAAATAATGTATAAGATTGCACAATAATTCAAACATTTGGAATTATTCCAAATCCAGGTGAACTTCAATCATTTTCTCCTTAATCCAAAGCAGATGATTACATTGAAGCATATGAAATATGATGTATAGTTTAGTGCAAAAAAGGCAAAAGGGCTAAATAAATCATTATGATTTAATACATGAAATTTTAACAGTATTTTACATATCAGAATTTAAATATGAAAAACTGGTATAAGACATGATTTAAAAAATAAAGATCACAAGAACATTAACAAACAATCAAATAATGTAAATAAGACATCGATCCATCTTGAGTCCGTTAACCTGGCAGCAAAGGAAACACTGACCAGGGAATAATTCTAGAAATGGAAAGGGAGCCTGCCACCCTCCAAACTCATATTTGACTCTATTTCCTGGATGACTTAATTCCTTCTTCAAAAGATTCTTAGTGTCATTTTAAAGTGCTCTTCAAATTTAGCCAAAAAACTACCATCTCAGAGTTTCTAACTATGGTTTCCTGTGTCACAGTTTTGCCCAAACCATTCTCTTTACCATCTGGGTTCCTCACTCAGGAATATTCACCAGTGCGTTTTTCTCCCTCTTAATGTGTGGCATCTGGAACATATATATAAATAATATATATAATAATATAAAGTGTTCTAAAAGTGTTAGAACACTTTAATGTGTTCTAACAAACAAACAGGAGGGCAAGACTGTCATCTTTCTTATTTTCTGAACCGTAACTCTACCGCTATATCATACAACTGATTTCTATTAAGTTTATCATAAACTAAAATCCCTATGTCTTTATTAAATCAACATCTGCTAATATGTCTATCATTTCCTTCTATCTTAAGAAGACTTGGGGGTTTTAAACCCAAATTCAGTTTTATCTTGTAACATTTCTTCCCATTACTCCAGCCTATCAAAGATTTTGAGATGCATACTATTCCTCCATTCAGTCTATCTACAATGTTATCGCTAAAACCTTAATAAATATCTCAAAGAAGTCCAGAGACACCATAAGCTCTACTTTTGATATACTGTAAATTTACGTAAGTCTGCCCATATAGAGGGCTGGTTCTTACCACTCAGCATTTCCTCTAGTGGATTTAGGAATATGATTCTTTATCGTTCACATTTATGGTGTGGAATGCACAACTTTAACAATTCTGAAGGTCTACTGGGCGGTTCCTCTGACTTTAATGTCTCGTCAAGGTTTTCCAGAAACTCTAATAATTGAAAAATTGTTCTTGAAAAACCACTATCTTAAAACTGTTCCCCTTAAGTAAAACATATTTTTTAAAGGCAAGCAGAGTAATAAACAACCCAATAGTTTTGAAAGCATAATAAAATTGTATTTTAAGAAAGTATACCTACATATAAAATTTCTTTTTCTCTATTTTAAATTGTTATGTAAATACTTCCTTTCTTATGTAACTTGAAATGAAAACTATTATTTTTGTCTTAGTAGAAAACTACAATTTGTTTTCATATAATTATAAACCTGCTGTTGGAAACAAAATTATTTGTGGTTTCCTAATACAGAATTGTTCTTCGCTCTCCTATCTTCTTTTTCACTGAAGCCACTTGCAGAAAACATTACCGGGGAACCAAAATCACTGTATCTTCTTTATGTTTCTCTGTTCTCAAATAATTTTTTCTCATATTTCTTTTCACACAGGACTAATAGGAAGGGAACAGAAAATTATATGACAACTTCTGTGATTGTGCTTTCAAACAACACTGAGTTATTTTCTATTTTTCCTTTAAAGATGACAAACTTTTCTCCTCTCAGCTGTTTCCCTCTAGCTAGGAATTTTCTAATACTTTAAATTAAACCACAGTCTTTTTTACATATCTATTTAAAAACCTGAAAATTTTCCTCGCATTTGCGTCTGATACAACAGCTTTCCCAAGGAAGCTGTTTCTTGCCATGGAGACCCTGACAGACCACTTCATATTATATAAATCTTTTACCAAGGAACACACTCAGATCTGGCTTAATTTTCCTCTATTCTATTTCATTTACAAAAACAAACAAACAAACAAACTAATGGGAATATTTAGGTATTCACTTGATTCATTCGCTTATGATATGCATATTACTTGACACCAATCCCCTCTCTAGGCAATTATGGGATATTAAGTAAACATATCTATATTTACAGGGGTTCAGCCACAGTCTTCCTCCTGCACATACAGCCTTCTAGCTTTTGTTTCTCCCTGAGAATCTCTACACATCAGACATAATACTAACACCTCGAACTGGCTCACTTGCCAGGCCCCACCCATATTCTACTTCCTCCCAATATAGAATACAGAATCTATGTTGCTAACTGTTTTATCAATTTCCAAGCCCCTTAGCAGGAACTACACTCTTGTTTTGTTATCCATTTCAACTGCCGTAAGTATTTAAGTATATTTTCCAATACTGTTGCTAACTCTCAACTCTCTACAAAACACACCAAAAGCTACTGCTAAGGCAAAACTAAGTTTATCACACTTGCTAAAGTAAGAAAGACTATTACCTCGACAGATCTTTATAATGTTTCGAAGTGATAAGTTGGGGATGGACATTTATAGACATTAGGGTTTTAGGACCTTTTCTGGAAGGTTTTAAAGGTAAATCTTGTTAGTCAAGGAATCGATTGGGATTGAGCAGACTTTATAATATAGCAGCTTTGAAGTGGGGGGAAAAGCGAGACAAGGACTTTGAAGGGAGTCCCCATTTGCAAGCTCGGAGTCGTGGAAATAAGCTGTATACTCAGTTCACCATTTAAGTTTTCAGGAACAAGTATTTTTTGAAGCAAGGGCTAAAATAAATTATTTTCACCTGATGCCAGCATTATTTAACCTACGGATAAAAACTACATATCCCAGCCCATTATTGCTTATATACTAGGTTGGTTGGAGTTCTCATTATATACACACCCAAAGCCATTTTAATACCTATTCATTTTCTCTTCTGTACGTAGACTCAGTAAATGCTGATTCTTGTATTTAGGCACTATGAATACCACCGCGTCACTCACAATTTAATATGCAGAACCCAAAGTGTTTTCCTGGTACAAGGTAAGTGTTCAATATTCTGTCGAATAGATGAATCAATCACGATACCTGCTATTCATAGAAATATTTCATTTACTAGTTGTAAAGTGACTGGCATAAGCACCAAATTAAAAATGTGTGCTAGAAATAAACCTTTGTTAAGATTAACTCTTATCTTTACGTTTCTGTTCAACATGTAAATTTTACTTAGCAAGTCAGTGAGACAGAAACCCTAGTTTGGTGTGTGTATGTAACAAAGCGATGGCCTAGAACACATTGGATTGGGAATGGAGGATATCCAAGAATGACTGCCCTGCGAAACTGAAATACGGGAGCTGCAACTTGAAATATGATTGGAAATTACATAGGCAATGGGAGAATGCATTGTAGAGGAAAAAAAAAAAACGTAAAGTTTGTAGGTTGAATCATAGCATGTTTGACAAATCAAAGAAACCCATTCATTGTAAAGATAGAAAGCAACGGAGAGAGCGATTTAAAATGAATCAAAGATTCAAAAGAGGTGGGTAGTGGCCAAGCCATGCCGGGTTTGGTAACCTGTGTTAAAAAAATTATCAGGCTTAATCATAAAAAGCGATGTGAAGCCACTGATATGTCGTGAGCAGGAAAGTGCTGTCCAGATTTGTGTTTTGAGAGACTTACTCTGGCTGCTAAGTGGAGAGTGGGTGGGTCAGGAGCAGCCGTCAATAGAGGGAGACCAGCTGGAGCCTATTCAGGTGATGAAGAGCAGATGATGGCAACAGATTTGGGTGATAACAAAAGTGATGGAGAGAAGTACACAAACTTGAAAATATTTAAGGGGTAAAACAGGTAGGAATTTACATCATTGTGGGGTGTGAGGGGGAAGAAGACATCAAGAATTTGCGGAACTAAGCGATTGGGTGCCATTATCTGAGCATAAGGACATTGCTCAGTGGTGGTGTTGGGGTGATTATCCCAAGTTTAGTCTTGCATGTTACATCTGCAGAGGTTTTAGAAACATGCAAGTAAAAAGTGTGTGTGTGTGTGTGTGTGTGTGTGTGTGTGCATGCATGTATCATGTAAATATTGGAATTTCCACTAAAGTCTGGTCAGGGGATATAGATTTGTTCATAATGATCTTGTGTAACAAGCTATAAATGTGAGTAAAATCACCTAGGTAAAAATAAATATTAGTAAGAGCCTTATAGATCTTTCAAATTAAGGGCCAGAGAAGTTTGACCCAGCACAAAGGCACAGAAAGAGGCACATGAATATAGAGATAAAACCAGGAGAATATTTTGTCCTGGAAGCCAGTGAGAAAAAAAAAAATTAAGAATCCATACTGTGAAAAGTTGCTGACAATCAAGTAAGGTGAGTTAAAACTGAAAATGTCATTAGATTTAAGAATGTGGAAGTTATTGGTGACATCTGCTCTTTTTTCAATAAACCGATCTTAAATTTGATCATCACTGAACAAGTAAAATGAAATGTAGTCTGAGGGGAAGTCTTCTTTAAGTTACATCTAATAAAGAAAGCATACTGTAGAAAATGAGCTCATAGAAGATAATGGTATAAACCACAGTGCTGTTATTAGAAACAGGGAGCGGGTTCCACCAAATGAGGCAAAATATTTATGGTTTTAGACGTCTGGCTCTTAGATGTGAACCTCAGGTAAAGCTCTTTTGCACTATCTCAATGTGTCAAAAATATGTTTTCTGTCTTATCTCTGTTTGTAAATAAATAGCCCAAAATGATATAGGCTAGATTTTCTATGTTTGAAGTATCTTTACATACAAAAGAATTGGAACTTTCATATTTGTATGATAGACAGTGGAGCTCAGTGGATTCCATTCTGAGGCAAGTATGAGGAAGAAGGTACTCTATTGAGATTTAAGATAAGAGATTAAAGGGAGAAGAGTAAAATCTGGCCACCAGCTCTGTCTTTTTCCATTAAAATGCTCTCTAAGGTAGCAAATACACTACAACCACAAGACATTTGGGAAAACATAACAGCTCTGAGAGTTGTTTGATTTTGTTGGATTTTGTTTTGTTTTGTTTTGTTTTGTTGTTGGTTTGTTTGTATGGCAGCACCTAGATTGGGTGAGTAATGTACTCTTCAGCCTTACCATTTCTTAAAAACAACAACAACAACACTATGTTAGGACACTAAAGGCATTTGCATGTGTTATTGAAAATGTCTAGTACTAAAGAAAGAATGAACAGCATTCCCTCCTTCCAGATTTTGGAAGGTATCTAAATCTAACAATTTAAGAGTTTCCTTGATGAGCAGTAAATTTTCATGTTTTTTTTTTACCTTAAAAATTTAATGTTAAGCTTATGATAATGTGGCATAGATTGATAATGAATATACCAAGCCATAATACTTAATACTTAGGCATCAAGTATTAAATACCTGCACCCATCTTTAACTGTTAGGTATATCAATTTTTTTTTTTTTTGATATTGTAGAGACTGTTTCCAAATGAGTATAAATTATGGGAATTGGTTTAATATAATTTCAAAGTGGCACTTGGAGGGAAATTTATAACATTGAATGCATCTACTAGAAAAGAAGAAAGATCAAAATCAATAATCTGAAATTCTCCCTTATGAAGCTAAAAAAGAAGAGCAAATTAAATCCAAAAGAAGTGAAAGACAATAATAAAAATTAGAGCAGATATTAATTAAATTTAAAATAGGAAGCCACTAGTGAAAGTCAAAGAAACTGAAAGCACATTCTTTGTAACGATTAATAAAATTGATAAGACTAGCCAGAGTAACTAAGAAACAAGAGAGAAAACACTAATTAGTAATATCAGGAGTGCAATAGGGAATATCACTACATATCCCAAGGATATGAAAAAATAAAACGGAATACAGAGAACAGCTCTACACTCTCATTTTTCATATCTTAAATGAGATGGACCAATTCCTTGATACAATCTCTCAAAATGTACACAAGAAGAACAGACTATCTAATACACCTATTAAAGAAATTAAATCAATAAGTAACAACATTCTAAGACAGAAAACACCAGGCCCAGAAAGTTTCACGGTGAATTCTTCCAGACACTTAGGAAATGTATCATACCGATTCTCTATAATCTCTTCTCGAAGACAGAATCGGAGGGAATACTTTCTAACTCATTCTGAGTCCAGCGTGACCGTATTTATGTTCTCACACTGGTGACTGGAGAAAAATTCCCTAGGAAGAGGAGCCATTTTGAAATACATTGAAGAATTTTATTCTTCTTAACAAAGCTACTCCTCAAAATAAACTAATTTACTACACAAAAACCTGCACATAGGTATTTATAGTAGTCTTATTCATAATGGCCAGAACTTAGAGGCAACCAAAATGTCCTTCCATCATGCATGGATTAATGAACTGTGGTCCATTCAGACAATGCAGTATTATTTGATGCGAAAAGCAAATGAGCTATTATGTCATGAAAACACATGGAGGAAACATAAATGGAAGAAGCCGAAATGGAAAAGCTACATACTGTGTGATTTCAACTATATGACATCCTGGAAAAGGCAAAACTATGAAGATAGTAAGAAAGGTCAGTGAGAGCCAGAGGTGGGGTACAGGAAAGTATGAATAGATGAAACACAAAAAATTGGGGGCGGTGAGAAGAATCTGTGTGATTCCATAATGGCGGATACCCGTCATCATACATTTGTGATGGATACCCGTCATCATACATTTGTCTAAACCCATAGGATGTACAACACCAAGAGTGAACCTGAATGTGAACGATGGACTCTGGATGGTCATGAGATGTTCACTGACTGTAATGAGCGTAGCACTACAGAACGGTGCGTTGATAGGGCTGTATGCGGGGGTAGGGAAGGACATCTGGGAACTTTGTTCTTTCCACTTAATTTTGCTGCGAACCTAGAATTGGTCTGAACATGAAGTCTATTTTTAATAAAATTATTAAAATATACGCATTTATCTCGTAAAATCTATAGTTGAAATCCAACAGATAATGCATATCCCCCAAATGTATTTTCCTGCAAGACTCAGTTTTTATATCTCTTTATACCCACTGGGACTTAGATTCCATATAATATTTTCTGTGAAATACTGGGTTTGAATATAACAGTGGTAAAGAAGCTGTATGCACATCTTCTGCATGTATCTTAAATTTCATATTTTTTTTGTCATTAAAGTGATATAAAATACTTTTTGAACTTGCATAAAATAAGAAATTGACATATAGAACACAACGGCAGTAAATCAAAGGCAGAACGTATTCCTATTGACTCACGGTAAAGTGAGTCAGTCTCACTGCCAAAAAAGAATGTATGCTTTTCCCATGGATCTGAGAGTTTTGTACACACACACACACACACACACACACACACACACACACTCACACACACAAGTGCATGCCCTCTCTCTCTCTCCAACTACCCTATTGAATATGCGGGGCAGGGCAGATGGTCTCCATCTCAGATCCTTGTTAGAACCCTACTTGCTTCTCTGGTGGACTTGTCTGATTTTATAGAAACCTGCTTCTTCTCCGCAGCTCACATGTGCCTCCTTCTTTTGACTTGACCTTCTGCCACTTACTTTGAAGCTGGTTTGAAACTCTGGCACTTAGATCATTCTATCTGGTTTTCTGCTTCTTCCCACTCTCTTTGGAAATCTGGCTGATAACCTCAGACTGTGCACTTGTATTATACGTGCTGTTTGCTCCTTTCCTGATGCCACGGAGTCATCAGACTTGGAGCACGTCATGTCTCTCTGGAGTGACAATATCTGTGCTTTCAACCGTCCTGGGTCTGTGCCTGCCAGACATTCTCTGTCTTCAAGGTCCTTCCAGTTGGACTCCTGACCTTGACTTTCATGGGTCTGCCCCAGCTGGCTCTGTGACAGTTTCCGGCACAGAGCAGACATGAGAGAAGGCCTCCTTCTCCTGTCACAGCCTTGGTAAGTCACATAGAACACTTCCTGCAAACACACAGGGCCCAGCTTCAATGCGGTGCAGCACTATTTTCAAACAGCACTTTCTAGGCGAAGCCTTCCCTAAACGTCTATTTAAAATGCAGACTCTATCCTCATCACACGCCCTGTTCCCTTTACTGCTTAATTTTTTTCTCTAGAGTATATATAACCTTCTATCATACTATATATTTATTTCATATTCTACCTCCTCCCACTGAGACATAAGCCCCGTGACTGCAGAACTTTGTCAGTTTTTCTCAGTGATATAACCCCCTCGAATCTACGAGAGCATCCGGTTCAGGGTGGGTCCGTATCATATAATAAATATATGACCTGCAAGTGGATAAATGAGTAAATACCAGGTAAACTGGGGTAACAAAAAATGCTGTAATCACCAATTCCTACTATGGAAAGTCACAGAACTTTTATCCACCAAGACTGGCCTATTGCTGTACTCCCTAAATACTTAAAAGGGAATTTGTGCTCTGGGCGTCCACAACTGCTATATTCTCATTGAGAATGTTCTAGCAAGGAAATCAAAATTAAGTTTACTTTACTGACAAATTCTTTAAAAAAAGAAGAGGGACGCTTTTTCTAATGCGCAGATCTCAACGAAGTTATTGACAATTAACGGCTGTCTGGCTTACTCTCTTTCCATCATTTATTTCATAAGAAGAAAATCGCATTGCCCAGTGATTCCAAACTCCAAATCTCTTAAAATGGGAATCTATTTTTCGTCATTCCTTTACGTGTGTATGCCTTTTGTAACTGAAAGGATGTTTTATTCTCGGTGAAATTTTTAACTTTGGGCTCTCCCGGCTGCGAGGAGTGGACATTCCCCCTCCCGCCGCGGGATCTCTGAACTGCTTTCACTTTTTAGCTATTATTACAAATAAAGCTACTATAAACATTCACATCCTGGTTTTGTGTGAACATAAGTTTTCAATTTTAGAGGATAAATGTAAAAGGTGAAATCGCTGAATCTATGGCGATCGTATTTAGTCTTATAAAAAACCATTTTCTGCAGTGGCTGCACCATTTTACATTTCACGAGCCACGCGTAAGCGATGCTGTGTCTCTGCGACGCCATCAACATTTGGCGTTGGCACTATTTTTCCTTTTCGTCTTTGTAATAGGCGTGTAGACATATCTCATTGGGGCTTTAATTGGCATTTGACACATGGGTAATGAAGTTAAACATAATTTCTTGTGTTTATTTGCCATCTGTGTTTATTTGCCTCTTCGGTGAAATAAAAAGTTTGTCGTTCACCCGTTTTCTAAGATTTTTTTAAAAATTTTTTCGTATATTCTAGAAATTAGTTTTTGATCTAATATGAAGTTTGAAAATATTTTCTCCCAATTTGTAACTTATCTCATCATCCTCTTAACAGGGTTTTGCTGCAAAACAAAGGTTTTTAAATCTGACGAAGCCCAGTTTATCAATATTCTATTTTACGGATTGCGCTTTTTTGGATCAAGTCTAAGAACTTTTGCCTACACTCATATTTTGAAGAATTTCTCTTATATTTTTCTAAAATATTGATAGTTTAGTGTCTTATTTTCAAGTATATGACGCATTTTCAGTTAATTTTTATATATCATGTGAGATTTAATTCATTTTTTTTTCTTAGTATCTGGTCCATGCGTATCTAATTGCAAAGCACCATTTGTCCAAAGTCTCCTTTCTTCCACTAATTGCTTCTGCACCTTTGTCAAATGTCAGTTAGAAATATCTATGTGGGCCTATTTCTTGGTTATATATTCCATACCATTCATCTTTGTGTCTGTCCTTCCATGAATAACAATCCAAATGGACTAATGTAGCTATAAAGTTAAGACAGTATTAGACAGAATCGTTTTCCCTACCTTATTCTTTTTTTTTCAAGATTGTTTTTAACTATTTTAGGACTTCTTTTTGTGTGTGTGCCTTTCCATGTACATATTAGAAGAAGCTTGTCTATGTTTACAAGAATCCTTGCTGGGATGTTGACAGAAATTACATCCAGTCCTTACAACGATTTGAACAGAACTGATATATTTAATATGTTTAGTCTTTCAAACCATGGCCACGTGATATCTATTTATTTAGATCTTCTTTGATTTCTTTTATCAGCATTTTTTTATTTTTCAGTATATAGTTCCTGCACATGGTTTATTAACTTTATATCTAATTGTCCTTTTCTTTGCAGCAAACGGTGTGTTTTTAATTTTGGTTTCTACAAGTTCATCGTTAGTATGTAAAAACGTGATTTTTTTCTTTGCATCGATCTTATGTTTGTGTCATGGTTGAATTTGTTTATTAGTTTTAGTAGTTTTGTTGTAGTTCCTTGGGATTTTCTATTAAGACAGTCATGCTGTCTGCAAATAGGCAGACGTGGTTAAGACAGTGCCTGCAAGAAGTATAATCTATTACCTGTATTTTCACCTGTTCTGTTTCTCTTCATTATTTTCTGAAGTTCCAACCCTTTTTCTGTTACAGTCTTATGTGTTTGAAGAGATTCAGTCAGTTATTCTTTACGAGTAGGTCTGTGAGTAGCAAATTTCTGAATTTTCCTTAATTTGAGAATATCTTTATTTCTCGTTGAGTCTTAAATGATATATTTCATTGAATATAGGCTTCACAGTGGACATTTTTCTTTCAGGACTTGAAAAACTCTTTTCTATCTCCTTCTGGCCTCCTTGATTTTAAATGATAAATTCATGTCTACTCACTTTATTCTTCTATTAGTAATACATTATTTCCTCCGGGCTGCTCTCAAGATTTTATCTTTGTTTTTAGTTTTTAGAAATTTAATTATGATGTATTTTGATATGAATTTTTTGGCACTTATTTTACTTGTGATTCACTTAGATTCTGGAATATCTAAGTTTATATCTTTCACCAGATTTGGGAAATTTTCAGCCATTATTTCTTAGAATACCTTTCAGCCCTACATTCTCTCTTTACCTTTTGAGACTCCAAAGATATATATGTTAGATCTTTTGTTATTTCTCACTGGTCCCTAAAAGCTTGTTTATTTTTTTCAGTGGTTTTTTTTTTTTGGTTTGTTTTCAAATTAAATAAATATTATTAATCTGT
>NW_024348304.1:4078761-4192290 GCF_902729225.1 Pteropus medius
CATTGCTAATATTTCTATTTGTTCACTTGTCTATAAATTTATAATTATTAAATCTATTTTAAGATTTCTACTTTAAAATCTTTGTCAGATAATTCCAATATCTGATTCATTTAGGTATTGGTGCAACTGACTGACCTCGGTCATTTAATTTGCGATTTTCTTGGTTCTTGGCACGACGAGATATATTTACTTGTATCACGTACACTTGAATGTCATGCTAGGAGATGTGTGGTCCTATTTAAATCTCTCATTTTATCAAGCAGTTGCCCTGTCTAGGTTTAGCACGTTCTGTCACCTTCTCTCGCTCTACTCATGTAACTACCGAGGAATGGTCAGATTCAGCACTGCCAGTAGGTGTGAGGCGGGGCATGAAATAGCCCCAAAACACCAACACTTAGGTTTCGTTTCTGCCACTGCTGCAGGCAGATGTTTGGTTGGCATGTGGTAAGAGGTGCGTTTCCTGATTGAGATCTGTTGGTGGCATCGCTGCAGCCACATTGGCTCACTATGACCAGCAGATGGGAGGCAGAGGCTTCAGCCTTTGGCTTCTGGAAGGCAGCTAGGCTCTCCACTATACCAGTTCTTCCCCTTCAATGATAAATTCCTCTCGAAATATTTTAATTATCTGGGAAAATTAGCTACTATCGCATCTGTTATTTCATAGTATTTTGTTGATTGAACTTTTGATATATTTCTTGGATATTTGTATTTATATGTGTTTCCCTGACATGATATAACAGTCAAAATGTAGATTTTAAATGAACAACTGTAGATCATAATATTGATTGAGGAACTATTCTATCCATACCCCTTTCTTTATGCCTTTGGTTCGACCCCTGCTATTGTTACTGAAACTGCTGTCCAACCACTTGAAGAGCGCTGTGAAAATTCTGAACTATTTTAAGCCATGGTTCCTGTTTTAAAGCCTTAAATAAAACTGTCTACAACCTAATTTCATAATTTGTGTTTAAAAGTGGTATTAAGAGAACCCTTCTTTTCAAAAGGCAAAATTAATATCTTAGAAATCTTAAGACACTAACATAAAATTTTCTGGATAAGTACTAAATATATTCTTTTGGTTTTCTTTATGTTTATTTTCTATTCTTAGGATGAAATAAATTACATTTGTTAGACATCCAAAAACATTTTTATCATATTTTTCTTTATTGCATTTCTGAACTTTGATATTTTTCATGACATAGATATGACAAATTTGAAAAATTTAGTTTTTAAAAAAATAATTCCCAAGTAGGCACATGTCTTATCTTTCCTCTTTAAATGAAGAACTCTACTATATTTATTTTTGCATAGAAATCATTTATAAATTTGATTATCAATATATAGCTATTAATTTAATTAGATGCACTTCATTTTATATCTCCAATAATCCCAAATAGTAAAAATATCACAAATTTTCTCAGTTCTCACTTATGGCATTTTTCAAAATATTTTATTATGTATGGATAAGAAAGAATATGACACGTAATGTTCATTCAATGCTATTTTATAACTCATTCATATTATGACACATTTCTAAATCTCAAGAGTCTCAACTCAATCATGAAATAATTTCTCATTTCTAAGCTCAATGAGAAAAGATGCACAGGCCTGGAACACAGAGAAGCTATAAAAACTCTCCTTTGCTGACAACTTCAGTCAGATAAACCCTCTTTGTAATCATGTTATTATCTATGATCACCTTTAGAATTCTTTAAACTAAAAATGCCCTCAAAGTGGAACTCATCCCCATTTACTACACCTTCTCTTCTTGTTCGCCACGTCAAGCATGCGTGTTCTCTTTTCATCATAATCATTTTGAAAAAAATGAGAAGGGGTGAGATAACACATGCCCCAAAATTAGACTTTTAAATAAGATAAAGGATAGTGATGTCTTCCTAAATTCTCCTCTTGCGGTACGGCAAGAATTATTCCATGCAATTAACTCTGAGACTTTCTTTGGGTTCCCTAGACACTGTGCTAGCTGGAACAGGCTCCCTCCTTTTTCTCAGTGGAAGGGTGTGCATTTGAAATCATCTTCACTTAGATTGTCGGTGTCCTTTTCCACATAGTGTGACTGCACTGGAACTTGCTTCCTCAGGGCCTCAAATAATGAGAAACTGATTTTTCATACCACACCACTCAAAACAGAATCTAAAACAAAAGTTGCCTCACAACTATTCTTCCATAAATAAGATTATTTTAAGCTTCAAATATAAGAGGAGAGAGCAAAGGTGTTTTGTTTTCTTTTGTTTTTGATGGTGGGTTTTCTTCTCTGATACTTAAACCCATCAATTTTCCATAAAATGACCTGTCTATTTTTGTGTGATGATGAGCACTTGAGTTTGCAGCCTTCTCTTGGTAAGTTTTTCTTATTATATTTTTCCCCAAAAATATCAAATTTTTACACATATTGTGTAGCATTACGTCATTCTCTCTAATCCCTGTTATGTAATAAATTGCAGCCATATAACACCTCTATGTCTAGTTTTCTCATATCCCCAAGCATTTATTTGAGAAAACAAAACAAAAACTCTGCCCACTACTAAACTGTGAAGCAAAATATTGCATTTTTTTCATTCTTATATATCAAACACCTAGGCTGTATTCTTACTCCACTTAAATTTCTCTTTTAATTGACTGTTCTCTCCTGTACCATTATTGAGTGAATTACAGTATATTTAACATTTTAAAGACAGTGTTATGATAGTCTGTTTCATTTTTTCTTAAACATATTGCCCTCAAATTTAACACCAAGGAGAAATGGTAGTATCTTCAATGAATATTCATTCTATATAAGTTTTATCTGTATCGGTCTGGTTATAATAGTAATATCTACATGTCACTTAAAACTTAAGAGGTATATAAAGACTTCCATTGTCTATAATTTCCACATCCAACGATAACCACGATAAAATTTTTGTGGTTATCTTCCCAATATTTTTATATAAGTGTAAACAATTATATGATGTAGAATGGTTCTAGTTGTTTAAATTTTTTTTCTGTTTATTTCCCTGCATTGGTTTGAGAGTTAAATACTCTAAATTTCTACTCTCTAAATAATCACCATTGGTATTTTACTATACATATTTGAATTACCAAAGTAGTTTACTCTTATCCTGACCAATATAAGAACCAATAATTGGACTCTGCTCGACTTAACAAAATATCACCACTTACCCTCATCATCATCATGACTGTTATCTTATGAAGCATACATAATTTTATGATTTTATTTGTTCCATATAAATTCCACATTCCAGATAATCTGTTGAGACTCTTTCTGTTTCTTCTGAATTACATTCTCTAAAAACTTCTTTAGCATAAATTTCCGGGTGATAACTTTTGCAGTTTGTGCTTATTTTTAAATGTTCCTCTTCCTCCCTGCTACCCTTGACAGAGACATTTTTGAGTTAAGACTTCTACATTTGAAGATATCGTCATCGGTCCTTTGAAGAAATTATTCTACAATGTTATGCATATCATTTTTACAACTGAGAACATTTTATTCTTATTCTACTATTTGTTTGAGTTGCTTTTGTGGGGAGGTAGGATCTAGGTAATCTGTTAATTTCTCCTGCCTTCTTTTAGAAAATTATTTTTGTATCCAGTGTTCTCTAATTTCACTACGGCGTGTCTAAATGTGGATCGACTTTAACCATCATGTATAAACTTATATTGACTCCAGATTTCAGCAGTTTTTTTTGCAAATTTTCCCATTTTAATCTCTTCAAATGTTGTAAATTAAAATAGAGATCAATAAAATATCTGACACTTAAGATGCCACTGACACATTAGGACATATAAATTCTTATTTCTCTATGTTAGGAGCTATAATCCTTTTTATGCCAATATTTTTCTAATGTAGTTCCAAATGTTTATATAATGATTTATCATGATCTATTCTTAAGCATATCTGCATATACCTTGATATGTTTCAGACCAAATTTATTAAGAAAAGACAAAGCAGAACAAAAACAAACCACGTTTTTTGTTTTGCTCCATCAGGCCTATGATTTTTTATTAAATCTCATGTTTCTTTATATTGGGTAACTGATTGATTTTCTTTTACTGATTGATTTTTGTAAAACAAACGGAATGTGTTTATTATAGTTCATTACTTAGTCCAAATCGCAGTGTTAATACTCTATATTATGTAGATAATGGAACAGCTAATTAGCATGTTATATTATTAACTTTATTTATACTGTCAATGAGACTATGAGTTTTAGGAATCTTTTTCTACACTAAGGAAGAATTTCATGAAAAAGAGAAAACAAATATACTTTAAAATCATCCAAAACACTTATGATTGATTATCATGAAATAATTATAACTAAATTACTCCTTTGATGACTCAAAACATATTTACTCTCCTTTTTTCTCTTTTCCCTTTTTCTTTCATAAAAAAAGTATATCTTCTATAATAGTGTGATTACTTAAAACCACCTAAAATAAAATATTTAACAATATCTTCTTATGCATATCTGTATATACCTGCATATTTTCTAAGTATTAAAAACAAAACAAGACAAAATTAAATATGAAAGTGGAAAAACAGAAGTTAATCCTGTTTGAATTGCTAATAATAGAATTAGAAAGACAGGAAAATTTCCAAGATTGGAAATAATAATACAAAATGGGAAATTCTTTGTTAATTTCAGACAAGTTCTGTTTCTGTCGTCCATTAAATATATTAATTACTTTTTATTGATTTTAAAATTACTTATGTTGAGAGAAATAAAAATCAAATATTTTTTCAGAGGTATATTATTTTAAAATATAGGAACTAGAGAAATTTATTCTCATGTATTGATATCGCTTTTGAATAGAAATTATTTTATTGGGAATAGATAAGGCAACCACCAACTATACATATCTAAGCAAGACTGAAGTCACTTTCAAAAGAAATAATAATTACACAGAGCCTCAAACACTAAGGAGGTATGGTGATCTCCCAATTTTCTAAGTTGGATTTCATTTGTTGTCGAATCTATTAAGGAAAATATGTTTGAGTATATTTTATTAATACCACACATAACATTATATCTCATTTCCTAAGCTGGACTGAATGTATATATTGTATAGATTGACTACAGAAAAAATAATTAGAATACATTTAATTTAAAATATCTAATCAGTTTATGTATAGGTCAATGAAGTCTATTGTCTATATATATATATATATATGTATGTACACACAGAAATACATATATATACTTAGATACATACATAGGTGAAATATATAGAGAGTGAATGGAAATGTGGAAATGTTTAAAATATTGCAGGTCAAGTATTAGAAATATATTTTGGCTTTTATTATCTTTTTTATAAACTAAAAATGAGTTTTCATGAAGTTTGATGTATTTGAACATATAGTTTATTTGAAAGCATACCATATTACTTTTTAATTTATTCATTTTAATATGTTTATTTGCTTTAAATTAAGAAAAAATATATTAAAAAATATATTACACTACTGAAACCACCATGCACTAAAGAAGTAAAGCACACTCTCAAAACATAAAATGGCTGTTTGTTTTTCTCACTCTTTCCAACTTTATATTACAGCTTTAATTTCCCCCTGAAACCAGGAACACATACTGTTCCATGAAACTATAAGGTTTGAATCATTATTTCTTCCCCTTCTCCTGTTATGTTTTGAGGTTGAGATCCATCATAAATATTAGTATTATCATCTGGATCTGATTAAATGTAATAGATACGCAGTTTTGGAAAATAACCCACTTTTTTGCCTATTAGTAAATAATATTGATTCTTCTTTACACAAATCACTAAAATTCTGTAACACCCAGTAAAACGATGGTCTTTAAAAGCTTGCCCAGTCCTATGCATAAAGTTTTATTTTCAGAGTTTAATTCAGTCTGATTATTTTCATTGTTTTTTTACCATAATAGCTATGAAATTACCTACTGACATAAAATATTTTAAACATCCATAATTAAAACCTAGGGGGAAAAAAGACAATAAAACTTCAAAACGAGTTTAAAGTTTTGCAGTAATATTTTACTGCCAAAGAAAGCAGATAAGACTTTCACACTGTGCTGAAAACGGCAGGTAATTAATTCCCATGGCAGAGAAGTGAAAGAAAAAGCACATTCCATATTCTCCACATTCTCGGGGCAAAGTATAAACGGGATTTGTTAGGGTTCAGCCTTAACCTGGAAGGCACACTTAGTGGGGACCAGGGCGGGGGAAACCACGCAAGTACAAGTTATGTAACAGAAATGCTTCTGGCCGCAAATCGTACGCAAGAGAAAAAGCTCTCAGTAATACAACAGAAGGAATCAGGGAGTGTGCAAGTTCTGTACTAATTACACTTCTAGCCCAAGCATTGGCTTTACACCCCCGTCCTGCCTTTCCCGCTCAGCCACATGGAACCAGGTGTAAGGGGGTCCCTGGCTTCAGCTCACTCTACAGTCTGTGGTTTAAACACAAGAGCTTCCTTCCCTGTAGGGCCTGTCATTCTGTTGGCCTCCTCCGTGGCCGTCACTGATTTCCAGGGGTGAGTCTGTAGTTCATCGCTAATTCAGGGAAACGCGTGTGAGCTCATGAATCCTGGAAGTAGTAAAATGAAGACGGGGGAGGAGTGAGTAGAAGACAGAGGCCTGCATACCTCTAATGAGGAAAACCTGTCATTTTCCTGAGTTTTGCCAAGACTTGACTGTTTCAAACTGTCTGTAGTGCGTCTGATATATCAAGAGGGAATATAGGAAACAACCCACCGGGGGGCGTGGGGGGGGAGCGGGGCGGTACAGGGCAGGTCGTAACGTCACTCACGTGGCATTTACGGAACGTAGATGCTCTTTAAATTCTTCACGAGTAGCCTTCAGGTGGGCAAGGCCTGAATCCGTGATTCTGACCAAGTGCAGAACAATGGAAAATATGTTTATAGGTACCTATCTATATTTTGAGTCATGGCCCCAATGCGATCCCCTTCGAGGGCGAAATTCACAAAATGGTTTCAAGACATCTATGCGAAAACGTCTGAGAATGATAAAGTGGGAGGGGGCGTCGACGCTATCCCAGGTTATCCCTATTTCCCCCGCACTTCATAAAATTATAACATTCCAGAATTTTAAAGCTTTTGCCAAAGAAGCACAAAGGTCCAGCACTGCAGGTGCCTTGTGCGCACAGCAAATGCCACCGAAATTCCTGAGAGATTTTGCTCACGTGTGTCTATAGACTCCTCTGCCATGCCAAACCATTTGGACCGGTGAGAAGAGAGAACTGCGTGCTATTTTTTCAGGTACCATTTTTGAAACGGTGCTCTTCAAACGATCAGGGTTCTAGAGATACAGGTCCCCAGTGACAGTGGTGAAAGGTGACTGCAGATGGACAAGCTACACGCTGAGTCCTCCAAATGTCCTTTAATCAGAGCAGCTTGGCTTTTATCTGCTTTACTTTCTGGAAAACATCTCTCCCTTGAACAGCCTTTTCACCACAGAGGCTATTCTGGTAAGAGTTAAAAGATCCAGACCGCCAACATAGTATCTAAAAAGGAGAATGACTTTTATGTGTCCTAATTGTTTTTACTGCTACACTATTGGAGTATGTATGAGAACGTTGCTATTGTGGTCTTTGTGTGTGTGCTTAACAGACTGCCAGGTAAAAAGTTATGATTAATAAAGGGCTTTTCCACTCCATTGTGTTAATTTCAATGTGTTAATTTCTTTATCGCTCGATACAAAACACATAAGAGCAGAGCAGCAATTTCTTAATAATGAGTTCATGTTTTTGTCCTTCCCATTCAATCTGTATCAATCCCCACAGTGTGCACAACACATTACACGTTCATGACCATAAATATAAACTACTTTTGCAAAATTGAAATACCTTGAAGTCTGGATGCATGCTTTTCCCTGAAAATCTGTTATTAATTCAATGGCTTAATAAAAATCTATTATAAAATCAGATAATTAATGACCGTGATGGTTATTATTAGTTATATATCTCATGGATTCCTTTGATCTTGAAGCAATTCAGTCACATAAGTGTCAATACTATGTTAGATACAATAATGTTTTGTTTTGCTCACACACACACACACACACACACACATACACATATATATAGAGAGAGAGAGATTGATTCAGCTTGATAACTGACTTCTCACAGTAGAAATGCAAATCTTCTGGTTCAACCCTTGTTATTTCTCAAGCTGCCTTTGCAGATTTTGACTGCATTAGTATATATAATGGCATGACAACCATTGGTTGTTTGCCTAATTCTCTCTATCCTATACACAGAATACAGTAATGCATGCATTTTCATTCACTATGTTCTCTGTGTGTACATAGGCTTGAAGTATCACTTGGTGCTGATTCTTCTACCAGCCTGGACTATCACCAGGGCACTTTCTACATACTGGCCGATGTTACAGCCTGTTACACATATAATCCCACCATTCTTGATGGTATGGCACACACAAAGCTTTGCATTTGATATATCTTTGAAAGCCTCACAAAACCTAGTACAGTTTCCAGAACATTATAGATCAAATCTCTGTCTATCACATGTATGAACATGCACATACACACAAAAGAGATGCTGACTTTTGGAAGATCTGAGTTTTAAAAGGAAGACACACGCTACCAATTTTAGTTTGTGTTTAGAAAAGGGGGCATTTAGGTTATCCACCCTCACTTGACTCGATCCCCAGCTGATGTACCATAAAATGAACCTGAAAACTGTGGTTTCTAACACATCATATTTCTAGAAGATCACAAAATATCAAAGTCAGTAACATTGTCCTCACTGTAAAATTATTATGAATGATAAAATCTTGAAAGCAAAGAAGCATCACTAGTTTGACACTCATTAGGTGTTTTTGAAAACCTAGAAATAAAACAATGTAGATTTAAAGTTGTGAGTGGTAGTTCTTACTAAAAACTTGCTTTCTCCTCGTTACCCTCCCCCCAACCTCCTTATTTAATTCAGATTCTTTTACTTTACTGGCATGGCCATTAAAGCATGACCAAAAAAAAAAAGAAAAAAAGGGAGTTTCTGAAGTGTCTGACAGGGTTTTTGGGTTTGGCAGAGATTTAGGATATTACATAAGTTGTTGACAAATAAACATTCGGGAAATTTTTATGAAGGATAATCTTGGCAAACCACAATAGCCTTTAAACTTTGCTTTAAATTAAAATTCTAGCAGTTTATTATGTTACTTTGTGCCAGGGTAAGGCTATAAACTGCTCTCATATTCAAAAGAATGTTTCCATTTAAAATTTACATTTACAAGTCTAATAAGATGTTGGATCTCATTCTACTTACAGAAAATCTACCGAGTTGCAAAACTTAACATTATTAGAAAACCAAATCACATTGTTTCTTGAATCAATTTATGTTAGTTAACAGTTTTTGATGATGGAATTTTGTAGGTAAATTAGAGATAATGATAAAATCTTAAAACGAAGTTACTAGTTTAATATAGACAGGTAAGTTATATATTATGAAGATAGTATGTCTGATGATTCATTTTTAAATCAGTTTTGAACTTCATATTACTTTATGATATGATACCTACATGTTTATGTAGATTGTTTGAAATATACTGTTGTGTCCAGTTTAAGATTAGAATATAATTTATAGAAGGTATTTAGAGAACTATGTGAAGTACATTAAACTGTAAGAAATATTATGGTCACTAACTTTATTATTCACTATACATAGAGAATACAATAAATTATAGGCCTGTTCTTTGTGAATATGTATTACAAAATTTAAAGTTCTTACAGAGTTTCAAATTCTAAATTATGGAAAATAATTGAAATTTTTAAAATAATTTAAATGCTTAGAAAACATTTCCATAAATGAATTTCTTCACGAACGGTATCTAATCTGACAAACCCAAACCCTGCATTTTTGTGCTTAAATGACTGAAATTCTGAGTACTATGAATAATATGTAATTTTCTCAGAAGATATATTCAGTACCATACATAAACATATGTCGGAAATAGAGAACTATTTGAAAACCAAATTGGCTCCAGTGGAAAAACTTAAATTGATTTTCGTGAGAACTGTAAAGACCTAGATTTAATTTATGACAAGTCATATAAGTAATTGAAAAAAAAAAAAAGTCTAACCTGGGGGTGGAGTTTGAAGGACTCCAGGGGACCACAAACATCTATACTACTTATTGGATAACCCAGGGAGGGGCTGGTGTTTACAAACCATTTAAAACCGTCTACTGCATCTTTCTCTAAAACACAACAGAATGTGCTTCCAACTGTGCAGATAACGTTTTAGGAACACAGAGAACACGTGCACAAATACACAAACACAGGCACACACCAAGTACACGCAATGGGTCGAACTTCCCAAGATTGGGAAGTAGCAGAAATATGCTACTAGAACTGCAATGAAATAAAAAGGACATTTGGTCTACCTTGTGGTGAGTTAATTATCACAGATGATTTGGAATGAAGTGGAAGAGATAAAGCGATGTTTTAAACTGGCGTGTGTTCTAACTATGTATCTACGTATGGTGATGGCTGTTAGCTGAACTTACTGCGGTGATCATTCTGTAATAATAATAAATATAGATCTTTATATTATACAACCAAACTACTTTAATGTTGTATGTCAATTATAACTTGGAAAGAAGAAAAGAAGGAAGGAGTGAGGGAGGAAGGAAGGAAGAATAGGAAAGGAGAGAGAAAAATAACTGATACACATAAGAGCTATGAAGAAATATAGACCACTATCTGCTGCTTGCTAGCTGCATATATGTACAAATATAATACAACTCCCACCAATTATTAATATATGATTAATAGTTACAGGGAAGCAATATTTGCACTTATTTTAACACATGAGAAAACTGACACTTGAGACAATATCTGACTTGCTCATGACCACACAGTTATGAATAAGTGGCAAACTCATGATTTGAATTCAAATCTAATTTCAAGGTAATAGCTCCATTGCCTCATGGTGTGGATGTCTGGATCCTACGAAGTAACATTTATAAAATACCAATTATAGTGCCTGGCCAATAGTAGGTATTGAATACTAGCTCTATTTACTAGGCTTTATCAAAAATTAGTATTTACTCTTTGAAAGGTTCTGGGCAGTTTAATAGGAAATGATTTAACCTATATCCTAATGCCCATTTCAACTCTGTAAAGCTTATTATAATCCTATAGGAAGATGCTTATGAATGTAATATAAAAAGAGAAGGGGTATATTAAGCTACAGGTCTGTTGTATGCATTCCGATACCTCGTTTTTCACTGTGATTTCCTACAGCCAACCTCAATAAACAGGAATTTATTTATGGTAATAATCCCAATTCCATTATTTATTAATTATATTTTCATGATCTATTAGTGCATTTAAAATTTCCCAGAATCCTTGACAAACCTACTAAACATTTTTGGGACATTGGGGAATGGTTGGAAGCGGGGTGTTTCTAGGAAATCAAATCCTTCCCGGCCATAATGTAAACACCATCCTAACTTTAAAAGTAACTCTTTTACTCAACGTTTTTTTCTAAAATGTATATTTAAGTCTTATTTTGTCTCAAATATTGTGCAAAATACTGGAGATACAGCGATGAATCCACTGTGCTTTGCCAGAGGGTCATGGAGAGCTTCAAGGTGTATCAGACAATATAGGCTGCAAGTAGAATAGTGCATGATAAGCGCTTTGATAAGGAGAGAATAGAGTGTCATGAGATCAAATATCAGGAAACCTTGCCCAGACTAAGAGAGTCTGAAATTTCCCCAGAAAGAATGAGGTTAACTCTGAGAACTTTTACAAATTCCAAGGGGCGATCCCTGGTTTCGATTTTTCTCAGCTGCAATGGAAAGCTTTTCTACTCACCAAGTCATCCCAGATATGTATTTTATAGACACTGATTATATTCTTACCTTAGCACTTTTGGGCCAAAACCAAATGTAACAAATGTTAGAAATTAAGTAAATTATTGAAAGAGTAAATGTAGCTTCTCCTCCAAAATGCATTTTAAATCGGTATATATTCAACTGCCCAAGAGCCCGCTAGCGACAGGCAGAGCTAGACAAGGTGACCGCCTGCCTTGTGTGTGAGAGAGAGTATGTGTGCTGTGTGTGTTTTGTGTGTGTGAGTGTATATGTGTGCATATGTGGGTGTGGGCGCATAATTTTATCAGCACAAAGAGGCATTATATCTGATGACAAAATCTATAGTTTTTTGCTTAATATTTTATAGAATGAGATGGCACTACGAACAGGTAGCAATACTCAATCTAAGGAGATATAGTAAAATTTCAGAAAATCAAAAAGAAAAATAATCAAGAAACGGTAATGTCAATTATATAAAATAAATGAACGGATGTTAACTAGACTTATTATGGTAATCGTATCATGAAATAAACAAAAATATAATTTTATGCTGTGCATCTAAAACTAATATTAATGTTATATATCAATTATAGCTCAATAATTTTTTAAGTAAAAAACTCATTTTGTGCTTTCAAAAAGAGAAGAAATATATAGGCAGCTCTGTATTCTATATAAGTATTTCTGTTCATCGTAGCCATAAATACAGAAAGGTGACTATGATTACTTTGTTATGAGCAATCTATTTATACCGTGGGCAACATAAGAAAACATATCTGGTCACCAAAGAGAACGAAATCGAACAGCATTTTGGTACGTAGAAAAGGTATATCACTTCTTAAATGGTAAAATCAGAAGCAAGAAAACTTTCCCTACATAATGTCAATATTGAGGCTAACAGGTAAATTTTTTCCCAAAGAAAGAAAATAAATCTAACTTCAGATAAGTAATATAACAAAATAAAAATAGTGAGAGTAATAGATATCAGTGATTCTCATCACTCTGTAAAGAATAAAAAAGAGTATAGTTACATATAAAGCTTAAAATTAGCTAATAGTTATGGGCTGTTTACCATGTGAGACATTTTACCTAAGTGTTTACCTAAGTATCTCAAAAGGATAATTAATCTTCATTTTACTGCTATGTGTGTTCATTTTACAGATGAGGAAATTGAGTTGAGTTTAGTCATCTTAATACACATCTACTGGTTCTTTGGCATGGCTTCCTTCAAGAGGTGAAGCCTGATTCACCCTCCTCCCAACCCCACTCCATCCCCCAGAGAGCGGGCTGAACTTAGCGCCTTGCTTGTTAGGAATGGAATGTGATTCAAGTACCTGTGTGACATAGGAGGCTCTTTCTTATAAGACCTTGTCACTTTCCTTTTAATCTGTCAGATCACTTACTCTGATGGAAGCCAGCTACCGGAGTACGGGAACTCGCATTAGCTCTGAGAAAAGGCCATGTGGTGAGTGGCCGAGGCCTCTAGCCAACAAAGTCAAGCACTGAGGCCCCCTGACAACCCCCTTGAGTGTGAACTTAAAAGTGAATTCTCTGGTCCCAGTCAAGTCTTCAAATAAGCACAACGTTGACTGACACCATCACTGTGACCTTATAAGAAAGCCTGAACCAGAAATTAAACCATTAATTTGGGGGGTAATTGGTTATACAGTAATAGATATGTCTAGTTAATTGACTTGTCTAATTGGTGTTCCAGAACATGAAAGACAGGAGTTATGGCTTCAGAGCTGAGACTCAGCATATAGAAGAGAGCTAATAATAGCAATTGTTTAGAAGATTCTACCATGTACTAAAAACTCTCCCCACACTTACAATGGTGCAATTCAGTAGATAACACCTCATTCAGGCTCAGATGGGTTACATTCCTTGTTCAAAGTCAAGATCCGACTCGAGCAGAGAAAGTAAAGCCGTTAATGATTGCTTTAGGCTATGCAGTTTGATCAAATGAGGAAAAGAGTATGAAAATATGATACTGAGATTTAATATTATTTTATACTCTCTCTCTCTGCAAGAAAACTGAAAATTAGATAAGGTGATACTAAAACCACTTTATAACACATTTTTATGAACATCACAAGATTGAAGAGCACACTGCTACTACTAATACCTAAATGAACGGAGTAAAATAAAGTAATGAATAGATATGTACTAGATGACAGAATGATGGCAAAACGTCATTCTATTTGATGCAGTCATGTCAGAGATAAACAGTTTTTTTGTTTGTTTGTTTTTGTTTTTTTTCTGTAAAGTGCCAGATAGTAAATATTTTAGATTTGGAGGGCAGTACAACTTCTGTTATAATCATGCGACTCAGCCACAGTAGTACAAAAGCAGCCATAAATAACACATAAAGACAGACGTGCATTCCTGAACAACAGGCACACTTTCTGAGAAATGTGTCATTAGGTGATTTTGTCATTGTTTGAATATCACAGAGTGCCTCACACAAACCTAGATGGCCTAGCCCACTACACACCTAGGCTGTGGGGTCCAGCCTCCTGCCCCCTGTGCTACAAACCTGTACAGCACATTACTGTTCTGAACATTGCAGGCAGTTGCAACACAATGGTAAGGGTTTGTGTATCTAAACATATCTAAACATGGAAAAGGCGCAGCAAAAAATATGGTGTACAATTTAAAAAACTGGCGGAGTGGTGTAGGGCACTCCCCATGAACAGAGCCTGCGGGACGGGGGCTGCTCAGGTGAGTCGGTGAGTGAGCAGTGAGGGAACGCGAAGGCCTAGGACGCGCTGTGCACCACCGCGGACTCTACAAACACTGTGCACTTAGGCGACACTAAAGGTATCAACGCTATTTTCTTTCCTCAATGTGAAATTACCCTTAGCTCACTATAATATTTTTACTTTATAAGCCTTTTGATTTTTTAACCTTTTGTACTTTTTTGTAACACAGCTTAAAACACATTGTATAGCTGGACAAAACATTTCTTTCTTTCTATCCTTATTCTATAAGCTGTTTTTCTATTTTTTTTTTTTTAAGTATCTTTTTCTTGTTAAAAACTAATACACAAACACACATAGTAGCCTAGGCCTGCACAGGGTCAGGTCATCAATGTCTCTGTCTCCTATCTCTACTTCTTGTCTCACTGGAAGGTCTTCAGGGGTGACAACACGCATGAAGCTGTTGTTTCCTGCAGTGACAATGTCTTCTGGAACCCCTCTTGAAGGACCTGCTGGAGGCTCTTCTCAAGTAAGTGTTACTCTTTTCATAAATATGTTCACGGTGGTCTCCTGGGCTTGTTCCTTTTTTTCCATCACCGATTCGTTTGCAAGCAGATAATATACCATGAATATTCCTCTCTATTAATGAATAACTTTCGGTGTTGGGGTCCATGTTTTCAAACTTTTTAAGGAGCTTGTTGAGGTCTGCAAAAGCTTCCGCTGAACCCTTCACTGTGAATTTTCTTGGAGGATTTTCTTCTTTCTCTTCTGCAGTTTCCTTTTCTCTCGCCTCTTCTTCATCGATGCATTCCTGTTGCAGTTCCAACAACTCCTCATTAGTCAGTTCCTCAGGAGCCACCTCTAGGAGCCCTTCGGTGTCATCTCTCCCATGCCTAGGCTGAAGTTGTCTGCCATCTCAACTAGCCTTGATTTTTACCACCTCCTCGTCCTCAGCAAATCCTTTTAGGTCATGAACAAACCTCTTGTGTATCTTCTTCTAGATGTCATTCATACACTGCTTGGCGACGTCACCCCAAGCCCAAGCATGGTTCCTGATGCAGTCACAGATGTGATGCTTCCAGGTTGCATCAGAGTCTCCTCAGTGTCCTCCTCAGTTGCAGTAATGGCCTTAAAAGCTGCTATGACTCCTTGATCCATTGGTTACAGAGGTGATATTTGGAGGGAGAAACACCAATCTGATTTTGGGATGAAGATCACGGATAAAGGGAGGATGTTCGGCAACATTATCAACGGTCAGTGAAATCTTGAAAGGTATGTTATTCTCCAAACAGTACCTCTCCATTCTGCTGCCATAGCAATTCAGGAGGGCATCCGGGGAGAGGAGCTGGGTCATCCATGCCTTCTTATCGCTCCCATAGAACACAGGCGGTGTCTGCTTATTGATGTGCTTGGAGGCCCTTGGGGAGCTCACTGTGCCAGATTACAAAGAGTTTTATTTATAGCCTACAATGTTGTCCCCCAGCAAGACTGTTATCCTGTCCTTAAAAGCCTTGGAACTTGCACTGAGTTGGCTTTCTCATGAATGAAATTTTTTCAGACATCCATTTACAGAAGAGAAAGGTTTTATTCATATCTAATATTTGCCCTGGAAAGTAATTTTTCTCCATATTAGCTTATCTAGAGTATCCAAAAATTCTTCGTCTGCCTTCACATCAGCACTTGTAGACTTATCACTCACTTTCATTTAAACCGGAGCCAGCAGTAGATTCAAACAAACACAGTTTTTGTTTTATCCATGACCACTATGGTGCTGAGAAGGATACACTTCTGTGTCTGGTCTTCCATCCAGGTCTTTATAAAAGTTTCTCCATGTCTGATATAGACCCTTTCCGAATTTTTGTTAGTCTTGTTGCCTTTAACGAAGCATATCCTTTAGCTTCTTCCATCATTTTGTCCTTGTTCTTCAAGGTCATAGCTGTGGTGGAATGGGACATGCCTGACTGGCAAGTGATACCCATCTCTGATTTTCCACCTTTGTGGTCCTTGATCACTTTTAATTTTGTTTTCAGGTCAATCACTTAATGTGGCCTCTTATGGCAACCTTAGCAGTGAATTTCACATGCTTAGGGTCCAAGACAAGCAAAACATGAGCTTAAACCTAACACAGGAGAGGATGATACCATCGAGATATTGCGTAAATGCAGATGTGATTCTGCTGCCAGTATGTCAGGGTGTACTGGGTTATAGCAAACCTTTTTTTAAAAATAAATAGAAAGAGGACACTCTAAAATAGTGATAAAAAGTATAGTATAGTAAATTCATAAACCAGTAACACAGTCTTTTACTGTCATTATCAAGTATTACGTGTTGTATACAATAGTACTTATACAACTGGCAGTGGGGTAGGATTGTTTACACCAGCATCACCACAGAAATGTGAGTAGTGCATTGTGCTATGACAATATGTTACGACAGCTATGACGTCACTAGGAAAAAGGAACATTCCTGCTCCATAGTAATTTGATGGGACTGTGGTCATAGACACAGTTCGCAGTTGACCAAAATATCATTTTGCAGTCCATAACTGTATTTCCACAGCCTCTTCCTACATTACAGATGCCATTCAACACTTCTGGAGTGGCCTCACATACATGAACTCAAATTTGCTTTTCCTTTTTCTGGATGTACCCTGTTACTGATTTATTAATATTAAACACATGGTCAACCACAGTATAAATTGAGCCCACGTGAAGTTTATCTATCACGTATCTTCTCTGTAATGCACATTGCTGACTTCTTGTGCTTAGAGACACGACACAGCACTTTAGCCCTATGCTTGGTGGGCATTTTATACAGGAAAATCAGCCACAAAAGCATACAAATGCAACTTTTTAAGTGTGCTAACTGGACCACAAGAAGAACATTTAAGTAGAAAAGCTGAAATAAGAATTCAGTATCACCTTGTTTGACCTCAGCTGGGAACATGCACATCAGATCACCCAAATTTTTTCGTTGCTCTGTACATGTCTGCAAAGGATCATAAAAGCCCCAGAAGTACTGATTTTGGGGTTACAAATAAATTTTAGTTAATAGGCAAATCTGTAAATATAGAATCCATGAATAATGAGGACAGACTATAAACAGAGAAAAAAGAATGATAAATAATACAGCACATTACTATATTTGCTTTGATTCACTTGTGAAATATTTTATAAGCATATGATAAATGATGAGAAACACCAAATTTACAAGAATTTTTCTAAGAATTCAGACTCTTAGAAAGTACACATACACGTATGTACAGTGGAATGACAATGGTTTCAGTAGAGAAATTAATTTTTGCACATTCTCGGTCAATGCTAATAACTTAGTGTGCTTACACGCTGTAATGCACAGCTTATATTTTGCATAATTCTAGATGAGTACAGAAAAGAGAAAATCAAGGATTCATCCGATTAACAATGGGAAATTCATCTCTTTCTCTTCATCCCTGGTACACAACCCTCCTCCGACCAACACTCTCCTTAGACCTCCTACATTTCATATACTTTATACCAATATATAAAATGAATAAAAAATAATAGAATGATATTAAATAAACTTTGTTAATATGCTTTATCTGCTTTCCCACAATTTTCATAGCAAGGTAAGAAATCTATTGAAACTATGAAAAGTGGAAAAGACCAAAAAATGATTTCATATTCTTATCATATATTTATGTTTTATTTTCCCACTTAGTATAATTGTACTTTGATAAGTGGCATGCATCGACAAGATAAGCTTACACGCAATTGTTATTTATCATCTTTTTTCTATAAAAAGATAGGCCTTCATTTACGATGTACATATGTAAGTTTGTCAACAACGATCTGTATGCTAAAATCATACCACTGTGTGGGTGTGCGGGGTAATGAGCCCTCAAAGGAAGGGACTGCAGTGTATCCTGTTTGTATCACTGACTTTCTGCACAGTGGCTGGATTTAAAGTACTGCCTCAAAAAACAGTCACTTCATTAAATAAATACTAGTTGTTGAAAAAGAAGTATTCCAGTTTTAAAGTTTACTCAAAATATGTTTCTGACATATCAAGATCCATTGGGTCTGAGGCGGATTAGTGAAAAGAAATTCTAACTATGGGTAGTGAATGCAAACGAAGAAAGTACATATTCATCATGAACTAAGTAAGCGCTGCAGTGAAAACAATTTCACATTCTCTCCACAAAGTTGGGACCATCTGTTTGATCATAATTAGTAAGGAAATAAAGTGATTTCTGAGGTTTTGGTGATAAAACTTAAAAATATTGCAAGGTTTTTGAATTGTGTGCAAAAGGGTGGTGAGTTCATAGTTTCTCCTTATGACATCGGTGTTTTTGCTACATTAATTTCATATGAACAATGCAGTCAAATAAAATAATTAGAATAACACAAGAAGAATGGTGTGTTAGTGAAGTGTTAGTGTAGGCCCGCTGTAGAGTTTAGATTAAAAGTCATAGCAAAGATTTCGCCCAGGAGGAGAGAAAAGCCAGTGCTGGTTACTAAACCCAAGCGTAATATGTTCCATATGCTTAATACCTACAGCCTATGAAATATACAGCTGATTTTATTTTAATTACGTTTTTACTTCCTAGGTCATCGCAACACACACACACACGCAGACACACACACTCAGGTCCAGAGTTTTAAAAGATGTAAAATTTACTCATCAAACTGAAGAATGAAGATAGTTACACATCACATTTATTCTCAGTGCAATTGAAAGAGTTTATCATTTTGATGCTTACATTTTTTCTAGAAGTCCTAATTTTATATTCACTTTCAAAAAAGAGAAAAAAAATTATAATAAATTATGGTGTACCTGTAATGGAATATTATACAGCAATAACAGAGTGGATTATGCAAGTGATCACAGGATGACTCTCATAGCAATATGTTTCTTGAAAAGATCAGGCATGAAATCCTATTTACTGTAGGTACCTGATAACTTTATTTAAGAACAGAATAAAGAACTTGACGGTGATAAAGTCAGAATAGTTATCTCGGCTGGGGGTTGGCAAGAATGAGAGCTTGGGTAGATATTTACTAGCATAAGACCTGAGAGATACTTCTTGAGTGCTAGAAACATTTTGTATCTGATCACACTGTATCACTATGACTAATGCACTTTATCCTGTTATCCTCATGAACATATTTTTAAAGTACTTACCACATGCTAAATATTAGTCATGTTATATTAATTCATTTTAAATTCAATGGAGAGGAAATATGTGTAAACATTTTCTTAATAAGATGAAAAAGTGGCTTCTAGGTATTCAAAACTATATTTTAAAAAAGATTAAGAATGTTCTAACATTTAATGCATCATTATAAATATTTGTGTATATTTTTTAGATAAATAACATTTTGCTCCCAAATGTTTCATGTTATTTTATTTGATATGAGCAAGCTGTTCATATATGCATAAATAAAACATTTAATGTTGTATTTAGTTTAGCACATTAATTAGGCAAACTTGCATCAACTTTTAAAAGTGGATTGTTGATAGATTTTGTACTGAGGTGTGATATATACACGGATGCTGTATATAGTTGTATTCGATACACATTGTACACACATTAAGTGATCCACTCTCATCATAGTCCATGTGAATGGTGCCCCCTATAGTTATTCTTCACAACATTTTAAAGATTCAGGGAGCAGGAAAAAGATATTTATACATACTATATATTCACAGTGTTTCCCATCAAAATCTACATAATTAACAACATTATCCAAGCATGCTCTGATATAAAGCTCTAATGTCTTCTTCGCAATTAAAATGACTTCTCATTAAAAAAAATTTCATCTCTTATATATTAAAAATCTTAGGAGTTTTATAAGATTAGTTTTTACAAAGAATTTTCACATTATTATAATCAAAACATAAACTACATACTAGTTGCCTAAACATATTGCAATGAAATTGTGGACTTAATATTAATACAAACTCAATTCTACTAAAACTTAAGTGTTTCCTTAACATAAGAAATACAAAGGTAATTATGGTTCTTTTAATTCTTCTAGAACTAGATAAGTATAGAGAACTGATACTGTAGCTCAGTACATACATTCAATTTTTAGATGAATGTAATAGTTTCATGGACTCTCTCATCAAGAACGTTTATTGAGAATTAAGCATATAAGAAATGCTTAGGAATACTTATAATGTGCAATGATATGTACTATGTTATTTTAGAACATCAAAAATGCCACTTATCCATAAATTAGTAATACACTCTATCATGACTCAAAGGAGAATAATAACCCTGACATGATAAGAGAAGCTGTCTTATATAGATAGATATGTGCTGAAATTTGATAAAGGAGATTATGTGAACTGACAGAAAGTGTGACAGATGGCGTTATCAAAGGTGTAGAAGTTGAGAGGAGCAAGGCATACTTGGAAAAGAGTGTAGGTGTTTGTGTCAAGAAGAACTAAAAAATAAAAATGGCCAGGAAATAAGTATAGAGCCAAATTGTACTTGATTCTCAGCTAAAGAAACTTGACTATCCTATATGGAGCACAGAACTAATTATGAAGTTCAAGGAAAACAAAATCAAAGGTAGGGTTAAATACAGAAAATAGATGTCGAAATATCTAGAATAAGGCTGAATTGTTGGTGAGGATCAAGCACTTAACTAATGACCGAAATCTTGTTTTATGTATCATACTTGTTTCTATTATCATACTTCAGACATTGTATGAGTGGCCTTTGAGTTCAACAGGACAAAAATACATACTCTATTAAAACAGGAGCAAGAAAATTTCCCTAGACTGATTTCCACACCTGAAATTATTTTTTCTGTTCTTATAAAACTTCATATCATCACATAAAACTTTTTATTTTTAATTAAAAATAATAGCCATATATTTCCCCATTTGGGATTGTATTTACCATGTTACTCAAGAAGAGAACGCTCTACAGAAAACCAATATATTTTCAAGGTAATTTCTCAAAACTTGTTTGCAATTATATGCAATTTGATGTTGTCCATTATATTTGTGTTGTTTCATCTAAATACATGTGTTTTCAAGTTTATTATCAATGAAAATATTAAATGGGTATAATTTCATTGCCGAGTAATATACTGCCTTGAAATCTGGGGGAGGAAATTAAAGCAGGGGTCTAGAAAAAAGGATGAGAACAGCAGGACATAGGAGACGAAGAAAGAAGAGAAAAAATATAAATAGGTGAACTTGGAATTTATAGAAATGAAGGAAATCATACTCAGCAATAAACCAAGCAACATGGGCCTAAAAGGGGGAGAAGGGAGAATATTAAAAATAAACATTCATGAAATAGAATTAAAAGCGCAAAATGACATGGAAGAAGTCAGCATTTTCTAAATCACTTTAAGTACATGGGCAAAGTATATATTTTTAGAATAACATAAAATAGACTAAGTAAATGAAACTCAAACTATGACACTATTTTAGATTGAAACGATACATATTAAAGCAGTTCAAAATATGTTAGCAAGTATTAAAGTGGGGATAAAGATAGTGACAGTGTTATAAGTTTAGACTCAAGGGCTCTAAGCCAACGTTTTAAGAAGTACTGCCTTTCCTTTGAAACCTGTTCTTTTTCCAGTCTATACTTTGCCACCAACAGTATCGAGTTTACCCTGAACAATCCAATGTGGGTTCAATTAGGAAGCAAAAAAAAAAAAATCAACAATTTTTAGACACTACTCCTCACATTACTATGATATTTCCTGACATGGGCATGAAAGTGAGCCTTGAAGAGAATGAAATGAGAAAATATGCAGTTTGAATGTAGGAAAAGAGAAAAGCTTTAACTAGATTCTGTTCATTGTCTTGTTATTTGAATATGTTTGTGAACATGTTAGTGAAAAGGAAGACTGCGTGTCAGGAGTTTCACAAGTGATCTGCAAATCCAAGTTAAAGCATCCATATTTACCAGCAGATAGTCAGAAGATGGACTCAGATCTCCCGAGTCCCTGAGGATGGGAGGCGTGAGGGCTAAGTGCAAGTCCACCTGCTGAATCTAAGGCCGCCTGCGCTGCAGCCCCGGCTCTAAGATTCCTGATGGCCAGAGTCTTCCAAGTGCCTGAGGACTCTCTGCTGTGTGCGTTAGAGACAGACAAGGAGCAGGTAACTTAGAAGTCAGCTTGTGTGGAGAAATCTCACGCATTAGCTGGCTTCTCTCCCGCCTGTCTTTAAAGTTCTCAAAAATTTTTATAGTATCGAACTAAGATATAATTTGGCAAATGTAATAACTTCTCTAATTTATCTGAGTAGACTGAGTTTTTTTATTGTTAAATTATGTTTATGAATTAATTCTCACTATATATATTCTCTTGCTGTATATATATACTTTCTGTATATATGTTCTTTCTACATGAATGTCATTTGTTTTTTTGTTTATTACAAAGAACTGACTCCCACGATTATGGAGGTCAAGTCCCAAGGCCTGCCATGGGCAAGGTGGAGATACTGGAGATCTAAGGGCTAGTTCCATTCCAAGGGCAGGAAAAAACAACGTCGCAGCTCCAAATGCCAGGCAGGACGAATCCCCTGTCACTCGCGGGGGGCGGGGGGCGGTAGCTGCTTCATCACTCGGGTAATATTTATCCACGTGCAAGTGGGGTTCCTCGGATGTGCCGAGGATGATGGCGAGAGGAGGGGTTGAGTTGGCACAGGAAGTCTGCAGAAGAAGCCTGCCAGGGGCCCACGAGCTAGAGGGACACAGGAGCCATGACTGGACAGGGTCTTCCCGAGGGAACAGGCTCGGGTGACTCCGCGGAAACGCGATGCAGCTCCCACAGCGGGACTCGCGCGGGGCGGTGGGAGACTGGGCGGCGGGATCGACTCTCATGGAAGGATCCACAAGGCTTTTGGGAGCACAGGGCACGCGTGCTGGAGAGGCTGGCGGAGATGCCTCGAGGTGCTTTTGAAACACAGACTTATAAGAGAGTAGCTGAGGCGGCTGAGAGCCAGAAAATCCAGGATTAGGAGCTGAGGAGGGGATGTCAGTGTGGAACAAATAAATGACAGGGTCAGTAGCTGCAATTTATTTGCAGTGCTTAGATGCCGCCATTGCCATTTTATCTGTGCAACAATGGACACCGGGGAGTGTGAAAAGAAGAACGTTTAATACCACACGCAACCAAGGTGACCCTGTGTCGGGAAATGCAGATGCAGGTTGGAATATTAAGTACTGGGAGGTCTCACAATATTGAATGGGGTCAAAGCCAAAGACATATTCCGACTCTGTGATTCCAAGTTCCCCAGAAATTCTGTCCCTCTATGGACTACGAAAGGTCACTGCAAACAGCTGCTATTGATTTACTATGCTTAATAGAACATAAACTGGAGTGCAGTTGTTTTTCTTTTTCTTTTCTTTTTTGTCAGAGAAATACATGACACATGTCTTTTTCTTTTGTACTGAATTCTTTCAAACTAAGAGAATATGCTTGTATAAAAATGTTGTGTATCTTAGGTCTTAACATGACAGAATATTCTTTAAAACATGTTACAAGTGTTGACTGATTGAGCTGCAGATAGCTCCAAATTTCATATCGTAAAAAATATCGGAAGTGTATATAGTGCCGTACTATTCTTTTTATATATTTATGGCTGTCCGCATTTTTCATGTGAAAGAACGCACTCTCCAACCGTCTCTACCTCTTCTCACATGCTATACCTGTCCAGCATCGCCAGTACACTACAGGATATGACATGATTCTGAATCTTTCCCAAACTTACATTTTCCCGTTTTGGGTAATTTTCCAGAAAAATTTTGATCCCCAGGGATTGAAACACTGGTGATGAGGAGAACTCCTCACCAACGTCATCAGGCATGCACACGTGTGCGCGTGCACGCGCACACACACACGCGCACACACACACATATACACACACACACACAAAATGTACTCATGCATATGCACATCACCCATCTGCTCCAAGGTCTACCAAGGGCAGGGACTCTTTCCTCATGTGGCATGTGCCATGTAGGTTACTTTGAAACTCCCTTGGACGTGCTGGTAATACCTATGCTTTATGAGCCTTTGGCTAGTGTATCTTTCTTGTGGAGTAGGGAAACAAATTTACGAAGATATTATTTTTTTTTTTTCTCAAACACAAAGTAAGCTCTTACGAATATAGCACTTTGAAGTGAGTTGTGTAGCAAAACTTTGGTTTAAATACTCAATCTGCTTTTTCTAGATATATGACCATAAACTGCAAATATGGAAACTTTTTAAGCCCTGTGCCTGTCTGGTAATGTCTCAAGATAATTACACCAGCCTCACAAGATCCTTGGGAGAAATTAATGAAGTAATGTCTAGAACACGAACAACACAATACCTGACTCATAGTAAGTGCTCAATAAATTATCAGTAGTATTATAATTACAAACTATGAATAAAGAAAACAAAATTTAGCTTCAAAATAGCTTTACTTCAACACCTGATGAGAATAACATTTCTGAGCAGAGATTGTGGTTTTTTTAACACTGCATCAGTAAAAACATTTTTTCAAAATGACTCATGTTTTTTCCCTCTCCTGTTTTTTCCTTTTCTTTCTCATTTCACTGTTACTCAAAACTCGAAGTTTGTCTTTAGTTTTATCATAATTTGTTTAGATTTTGCAATAACTTAATTATTTTAGTGCTTAGGCCCACTTGCTCCTTTCAGAGCTGACTTAGTGCTTTTCCATATAAAAACACGTTACTCCACGGTAAGTGTGGTTTGCCTGCTTTGGCTGATCTAATTGCACACACATTTACTTCTCCATGGAATTTTGCCTTTTGTAATATCACATGATGATTAGATACACAGCAAGGATTTATGACAAAGACATTTAAATTAATAGTTTGATGATTTCCATAAGACTATTTCAAGATTCTCCTGCTTTTTTCAGATTAACTCAACTATTGTTATCAAAAGATGAACCTGTCTCCTTTATACAGAAGTGCATTAGGTGCACTCATTCCATCATTCGCCAATGTAGATGATGAAACAAGAAACCACACAGTATGTTATAAGCAGAAATGGATTTAGAATTTCTACATCCTTGGCTTCGTGTCTAATGTTGATCGGGGGGACAAGAGAAGCTCAGTCCTATTCATGTTTAATTTAGATAAGAGAGGCCTAGAACCGAAACCAATTTGAACCTCGCTTGGTAAACTGAGTTTGCTTTGGGCTTGTTCCATCCTGTCTTAATAAGCTTCAACCTTAGTTAAATCTTGAAGTCTGCCCTGTACAAAGTCGGTTAAATAGACAGCTAAATCTGTGTCCCCACCCCCGCTTTTCGTGTGCTGATTCTCAGTGCCCCTTCTGTTTTCCAGATGCCCCCTTAACTCTCTTACTCTTTGGCTGCCCAATTCTATTAAATTAAGTAAATTTTACTTACTTAATTTAGACCTATTCCCTAATAAAAGAGGAAAGCTGAAGTCTCCTGATCATTATATTTCTTGATGATCGCACTTTTCATGTTCTCTTCCAAGGGATTCGTCATGTACAGCTGGGATAAGTCCATGACATCATGGAGAGCAAAGTATCGATCAGACAAAATATGAAAGATCAGAGATACTGTAATAATCCTGAATCTATGTGACAATTAGTTTTGCAAAGTTTTTCTTAATTAATGGTGATCAGAAGTTGTTTTACTTTTGTTTGTTTGTTTTTTAACTCTGTCAAAACCCACAGAATTAACAACAGGAAGAGGAAAACAATGCAAATTAAAAAAAAAATCACTTAGGAGGTCAGGAATCTTAGGATAGAAAAACCTACACTGGGACTGAACAACTAAGTAAATAAATATACGGCAAATGATAAGATTCAGATTTCTCACTGTTGGAATAGGAAGTCATTTTTTATGCAAAGGCAGGAGACCGTAACGATCCATATGACAATGGATTAGAGCTGCAGACATCAGTATAAACTCATGTTCAGCTTAACATAAATATAGGTGGTTATATACAAACATTTTTACAGAGAAGCGAGCATACTTGCATGGGAGAGTATGCACACATGCACTCCCTTGCTTTGTCAGCTGAGAGGGACAGAAAGCGAAAACTCACAGCAGCAAAGAACACAGCCAGCACTTGAATCTTGGCTTTCAATACCAGTTTCCGATGAAAAGAGCCAGAGCTCTTAGAGAAATGGTCGCCTCTAGGATCACAGTAGGACACATACAAGATGAGCCCGGAGCAGTTTGTAGTTCCCGAAAGTAAGGAATTGTTCAAAACAAACCAACAGACCCTACGATGATGGAGGTATGTCAAAGGGACACAAGATACACTGAAGGAAGTTACAAATGGCCAAAGTTATATCAGTGAGAGCAATAAAAGAAAGTATGATTGGATTATAGCTCAATTTTAGTATATGTGCTGCCAAAATGAGCACATTAATATTTCAATTCAATTTCAATTCAATATTGATAAGATTGAATAACTAAGTACATGGAGGATAAAAGACAAATCTCCTACACCAACAAATTTCAAGTAATTTATGGGGTTACTCCACCCTCAAGGAGGTGGATAGGCCACCTTATATTAGTCCCCGTTCCTTAGGCATGAGCTGCACATAGTGACTTCCTTCCAAAGATCACAGTATGGAAGTGGGGGAGGGGCCCGATGGAGGAAGCTAAGACACAGTAGGTTGGCCTGCTTTTCAAGGTTGGTAGGGACAGTGATAAGCCATGTTTACAGTATGTGCGCTTGATATGATGTGATGAGAATAGCATGTTGGTTTGTGGGTTTCCTTCCTCAAACTCATACACCCAATGTAATCATGAGAAAAACAACAGACAAATCCCAACTGAGAGGCATTCTCCATAATACCTGATAAGAATTGCTTAAAACTGCCAAGGTCATCAAAAACATGAAGACTGAATCATTAAATGTAATATGGTAACCTGGGTAGAATCTTGGAACAAAAAAGGGATAGTAGGTAAAAACTAAAAAGAATCTGAATAAAGTATGGACTTTAGTTAGAAATTCTGAACCAATATTGGTTTTTTGTGACAAAGGTACCATACTAATGTGAGATGGAATACATGGGAACTTTTTGTCATATTGTTGAACTATTTCTAAAATAAAAACTTCAATAGTCTAAAAACTTTGTTTAAGAAATCTGTTTATAAATAAATTATCAATAAATCTCCACACTCAGTGGGAATTGAGTTTTCCTTTCTTCATTCTATAGCAAAATACTTGGCTTCTTTGAGCAGGATTTCTTTGGTATATATTTACAGGTTGTTTTAGAGGTATTGTAATATATATTTAGAAGTTACTGTATGCTTTCAAGAGAAAATAAATTTATCGACTTCTTTCCAAGTTAAATAAAATTTTTAAAAATTCCATTTCTAAAAAGCTTTGTGATTTACTGAGTGATTTCATATAGTTTTTCACTTCTTGTAAAGAGGGTAGAAAAAATACTGTGATTCATAACTTTATAATGCAGAAACTAAAGCTCAGGTATGTCACATGACACGTTGAGTGCCATAACAGACTTAGCACATAGGAGAGTTAGAACACAGAAGTGATCTCCTCCAATTCAGGGATTTATTTTCAGCTTTGCCCTGAAAAAAACATCTAATGAGGTCTTTAGTCATTTGTAAGGCAAGGACATGTTAGACTGCTGGAATTTATTTCAGCTACCTTTGAAGAGAACAAAGTTGAATTATGTTAATCCAAGTAGCGCAAGATACCTTTTTCCTCTCCGCCTCCCTTCAGTGTTATTAGAGACTAATATTTATTTTAATTTATAAAGGAAGAAACTTTCCGCAGATAGTTTCGTACGGATCATAGTAGAGCTACAGATGCCCAACTTGTGAAGTGACAGACCCGTGTGTCACTCCACGGTCAGCAGAGACCAGGTATCCTCACCTTCTCAGGGCACTCGATGCAGATTTCACATCCACTGATGACATCCTTACTTCTTCTTGGTTCTGCTGCTGATCTACAGGCTCTGATATTTCAGCTTCTATCTTAGCCTGACAAAAGGAAGTACTTGGCTTCAATTACAACAAAACTTCACATTCCCTTGGTGTGGAAGTGGCATGCTTGCCCTTTCTCTCCCTTTTCACTATTACTATTTTTCTGCCTTCCTGTCATTTATTCTCCTTCTAGCTGTTCCCTTTGGTGAACTAACTCTGCCATAATATTCCTATTGACCAGGAGGGACAGATCAGAGGTTTCAGGTCTGGATTGGCACATGACCCACATTTGGCTGATCAGCCGACCTCTTCCCTGTAGCCACAGGAATAATTTCAGGAATGGAAATGAAATAAGACTTGACCTTATGAAATTCAACTCTGAAATCTGTAGGAGTTAAACAACAAAGAGACTATTTCACAATGCCATTTTCTTTTTTCCTTACAGTTTCATTGAGGGATAATTTCTATATCATAAAAGGTACCCATTGTAGGCATATAATTAATAATTTATAATAAAGCGACCATCACTAAAATCCTGTTAGAACTTTTTCACCACTCCAGTTACCTTGCACCCATATGTAGTTAATCTCTCTTTACTCTGCTTTCTGACTGCAAATTTGCTTTTTCTGGAAATTTCCTATTTCCAGAATCAAAAAATGTATGGTCTTTTGAATATCTTTTTTCAAGAAAAAAGTTTTTGTTTATTTGATTTTTGAGAGTCATCTGTGCTTTAACATGTGTCAACATTCTGTTCCCTTTTTTTGTTAAGCTGTTCTTCTATTGGTCTGATATAGCACGTTTGTTTATCTATGCAGTATCTGATGGACATGTGGATTACTTCCAGGTCTGGCTACTCTGAATAATCCTGCTGTGGACATTCATTTAGCATAATACATTGCACTGTACCTGACATATAGGTATTTAATCAATTTTGTGGAAAGAAGGAAGAAAGGAGGGAAGGATGGAAGAAAGGAAGGAAGGAAGGAAGGAAGGAAGGAAGGGAAAGAGGGAGGGAGGGAAGGAGGAAGGGGAGGGAGAAGAAGGAAGAAGGGAAGAGGGGAGGGAGGGAGAGAGGGAGGAAGGAAGGAAGGAAGGAAAGAAGAAAAGATGGAGGGAGAGAAGGAGAGAAAGAATGGAGGAAGGAAAGAAGGAGATAGAGAAAAAAAGAAGGATGTTAATTTAGCTTTTCCTATAAAAATTTTATTTAAAAAGCTAAGTCCTTCATGTAGTGAACAATAAAAATATTTCAGTACTCACTGTAAAAGCTATAAAGAGATTTTTTTTCCTTCCATTATATTATGGATATTATTATACTTTTAATTTACTACATTTCCTAGTCTTTTGGGGACTACTATAATCAGGTATGGTCAGGGCCTTCATTTTCATATGCTTGTTTCTGTTGTTCGTGATAACTGTTAAAGTGTTAAAGACTTGTTAGAATATAAACTCCATGAAGGCAAGGATTTTCTCTTCCTTGTTCATCAATGAAAGTCTCCTTAATCTAGGACAGTCTCTTGTCAGGCCCTCGATAATTAATCCTCTGAATGAACATATAAGATTACAGAAATATACTTTTATACAAGATTGATAAAATAAAAATAATAGTCTCATAACTTTTTCAATGAAATAGACAATTAAATTTATATCTGGTTAAACTGTACACTTGGTTGAAAATTACTACAATATTTTCTAGCTTAAAAATTATGTCATAAAACACTGAGACAGGTTTATGTCATTTGGGTGCTGTTAATACGAGGTGCAGCATAAAGTCAAATTATTAAATTAGAAAATAAAAACGAAATTAATTAAAATTTAAAAACCCACCACTTTGAAATAATCACCATTAATATTTAGAGTATAACCTGCCAGGTGTGTTGACACCTATTTTTATATCTATCCATTCATTTATTCCTTTGTCCCTCAATGTGTAACTAGTAAACTCGATGTGTCTACTTTTGGTCATTAAACTCTATTGTTTGTTCTTTTGTTGTCTTTTTTGCTTTGTTTTGCTCTTATAGAAGTGTAGCAACATTTCTACAGGAAAAACTTTGCACACATCCATGGTGATAATTTGTAGACTTTAAATTGGTGAATCTACGCTTATTTTTGCGGTTTTGAGAAAGCGAAGATATTTAATCACTCAGTAATATAGTATGCGAGTATACTGTCATGCCTTTTAATCCTTAGCATCTTCAAAGATATCTTAACTTTTATGAGGACATTTCTGTAATATAATGCTTTAACTCTGGAGTTTCTCAGACAAAGGGCTGTTTTTCCTGCTTCTGCAGCACGTGGAATTCTCACAACCCTCAGTTTCTCTAGTTGACTAGTTTCACTCTATAAAGACTGAAAGTTTCTTAAGGCTGCGTACTTTTGATCCCAACTGGGGATGTCTACTGTGGATGATTTTGTAACTTCCTCGGTGTTCTTAGTTACCATTATGACTGAAATTACAACACATTTTAGTAATGGTTATACTCTTTGAGTCATTTTTGTTCTGTTGTTTTTTTCTCTGTGTTCAAAAATCTAGGTTCTGTGATTTCATGACAGCATATCTGGGGGATGAAGACATTCTATAAGAGTTGCTAGTCACAGACCATTCGATATTATAGTTTGACTTTGCTCATTAGGCCAAAGAGGTTTTTTTACATGTCTTTTGGCAGCAGACTGTTTTTAGAACTCACCAGTTGGCAACTTCACTAATCAAGTAGACTTGTAAGAAAGAAATAAGTAGCATATGAGCAGTAAATGGATGAAGTTGAATGACAATTGAAAGCAAGAAATCAACTAGTTTTCGGTGTCATGATTTTCCTATATCAACGTTGTATCATTCTTACTAAAAAAAAAAAAAAAAAAAAAAAGGTAAAACAAAACAAAACAAAAAGAAAAACAAAACCTGCATCTTTCTATAAATAAAAAATACAATATTTTTATGTGTTTGCTCAAAAAAGCAAATTTTTCTGCTTTTAATGAAAAGTAAGGTCATAGAATGAAAATAATTAGAGCTTATTTTTGCAAATACCAAACCTCAAGAAGAATGAGCACATATGATTTCAACTAGAGATCTTATTACTGCAAGGCCTGAACATTGCCTTATTCGTAACTTCATTTACGCAACAAATATTTACTGAATGACTAAGAAATGTCAGGCGCTGTGGTAGATGCTAAAGGCACATAGTCAGTGACATTGATGCTCCCTTACTCACACCAGCACATATCGTCTAATAGGAATTTAGATATTTGAACACACCTGTGAGAGTATTATACTAAAGGAATGAAGTGTCTGGAGGTGACAAGAACTTATAGTCTAGAAGAATTAATAAAAACTTTACTAAGAAAATAATATTTAAGCCCTCAATGGAAAGTAGGAATTATCTATGTGATAAGAGGGCAAGAGTTCACACTGGGAAGATTAAAAATGAATGCTCAAAGATAAAAAAAACATGCAACGCCTCGTAGAGACTTAAATGAGGATGCGATTCCTTGCGTAAGGGGCGTTACGGAAGGAAGCGCAATCCAGGGAGAAGTCGGCCAGGTCCCAGGCATCGGGGCCTGAGTTAGGCACATTTTGGAGTTTTGATTTTATTCTAAGAGACATGGGAAAACATCAGTGTTTTACACAGGGCACTTACTTGAGTAGATTTGTTTATTTGAAAGAACACTCTAGCTAGTGTTGAGCACTGACTGAAGAAAAACACAGCTTGAGGGAAGGAAACCAGTTTGAAGCCTGACCTGCTATTCAGAGGATCCCCAATGTTCGCATCGACTAACAAAACCAGGTTTACAGGAAAGGGGGCGAAGGCAGAAACAAGTAAACAGATCTGAAAGAGACTTCGAATGTATAATTTTGAGGAATTCATGGTAGACCGTGTATGGACTGACCGGAGAAAGAAAATCCATGGAAGTCCCTAACCTTTCTGGGTGGGGCTCCAGGGTTTTGTTTGTGCCACATACTACATGATCAAGGAAGAACCGGCACTTTGAGAAAAGAAAATTAATAAAGTGAAGCTTATGCATATTGAATTTGACCTTCTTATATGTTATAAGGTATAAGCATCCTACAGGCAAATGGATAAAATATCTAGAACTGCAGCGTGAGCTCCATGCAGAGGACACCGTGAAGTTCCTGCACACGACTGGTAACTGGGGACCTATAAATTGATCATCTTGCGCGGGGACGTGACATAGAGTAAAAAGGGAAAAGGTTCTTGTAGCAAATCATGAAGGCATTCAACCTGAAAATGGAATTTTCAAATGCAAGTTTTTTCTGCAGCCAGTCAGGTGCTATAAATTAATTAAAAAGTCCAGATGTAAATAATAATAATAATAACGGCACAAACTGATAAGCGGCCACTGAAGCTGTGACTTAGAATCAAGGTTCAGAGAAAGTGATGGGGACTGTCGGGGTATCGGGGCAAAAACCTTCAAGGGAGTGCCGTTAGCTCTAACCAATTTTTCTTATTATAAAATTTCTCAAGGACTGCTCAAACTCTGGACGCTAATATAATTTTTAAATATTGACAACTCATTATTTTAACAAGGCAACATTGTGAGTACCAGACAAAACATGACTGTGGACCAGAGTCTACATAAGGTCATTCCATCCCATGTTAAGGAATGGGATGAGAAAAAAATTAAAAATAAACACGGAGTACCGACAGCAGAGACTGGGGGTGTATGAACAAAGGAGCACAAACGCAGTTTTCATCCACAACCAGGTGGTGATAAGCTGTAGCATAATAGAGCCTTGTGCTTGTAAAGGGCTTCGAATACTGAACAGCACGGATTGATATTATTTACAACGTTGCCTTACAGTCTTCCATCTCCTACTGTTCATCTTCATCACGTAGGATTTATGACGCTCTCATGTGCATAAGTTGCAGTGTGAGTTGTTCTACTAGTAAATGGGATAGATAGTTCATCTTTTGCAAAAATATTTATCATTTGCGGTTTAACATTTTTTGTACTTCTAACATATTTCAGGAATGTATTCATCCTGACTCTTTTAACTTTAAGATATTTTCTACTCCTTGTCTTTCCTTAAATAGCACAGCAATGTATCCTTACTGGATAGTTTTCTTGATAAAATTTTTGCCAATGCTCCAAGGAGAACAGAATGTGATTGCCAGGATCTGCGTGGTTGAAATGACAGAAGCGCATTTATATTTTTTAAGGGCTTTACTGGAGAGAAGTCAAACACTATATTGACTTGGCTCTAACAAGGTTTCTCTTATGCACCCTACGAGGCCTTACACTTTCTTGGCAAATACAAAGTATGAACTCCTCTCTCTTGGGGTTGTGGTGTATCCTGCTCAAGCAGAAGGAAGAACACGATAACCTAACGAGTATTTCTCCCATCACGAATATTGTGATCTAAGTCAGACAGACAGCTAGAACTTTTTAAACATTTCGCTTTAAGGTGATTACACTTAAATTATCTTAAAATATATCCTATGAAATACATATTTGCTTTAATGTACACTGCAGTGTTCTGAGCAATTTCTTCCGGCTATATTTTGTTTCATCCTAAAGTTTTCTGTATCCAAGTGACTCTTCCTTGACTCTTATTTATTTCTTACGAAATTTTTGTTTCTTTCTCATCACATTTTCTTTTTTAATCACTTTATTGAGGTATAAGTGACATACAAAAAGCTGTACATAATTATTATGTATAACTTAATGAGTCTGAAGATAAATATATACCTTTGAAACTATCCCCATACCCTATGCCAGAAACATCTATCCCCTCCAAAAGTTTTCTCCCTCTTTTTATTTATTATATCTGTGTGTCTGTGGGTGTGTGATAAGAACACTTAAGATCTACCCCCTTAGCAAATCAGAGTTATTAGTCAAAAGGAAGAAAATTTGAATCATACAAGATGAATAAGCCCAAGAGATCTACTGTACAGCAATGTGTCTCTAGTTAACGAGGCTGTGTTATATGAACTCAATATATGTTCTAATCTTTAATTTTCCCTGACCTTGGGCAAATAGAGCATGTTAGGTAAAATGTAGAAAGGAACGAGAAGCAAAGGAGAGTTAACTTTTTCTGAGTTTCTCTATCTGCCATTAACTATGACAGGCAGCTCAAGAGCATCCTTTTCCGTACGCATACCGAGCCTGACTACTTCAGCGCACCATACATTCGTCTTTTCCATTCCCCATATTTAATCTATCACTAGGCCCTAAATACGTTTTATGTGGCTTATAACTCTCTCAGTCATCCCACCACTTCTGTCCATCCTGTCAAGTCTAGGTTACTCTCGTTTTTCACTAACAAATTTCTAATTACTCCCCTTATATAGACTCGTATCTCATTCTAATAGCTGTTTTGTTAAAATGATATCAAAAATGCGTGTGCTCATTAAAAAATGTCAATAGCTTAAAATCCTCCAGTGACCTTTACGTCGACCTATATGATTTGCTCTTGTCTTACCTTCCGAATTGAATTCTCTAATGCAGTGACTAGAATTATTCAGTCCCTCAAACCTTCCCAACTTGTGTGGCCTGCAGGGCGTTGGCACGTGCCTTTCCGTATGCATGGCGTGCTCTTTGCCTCACCATCCAGAATGCTACCGCCACATTCGACTTGTCTTTTTGGTCCTTCTAAGATGACGAGCTTTGCAGTAGACTTTATTAAAGTCTTCCAGCCTACACTTTGAAAGAATTCAATTCTTTCTTTCTGACAATTAATTAAATGTATATTTAATTGTTTCATGTGTGTGTTTCCACTTACGCACTATAAAACTTACGTACCCCTACTATTAACAGTGTTTGGCATATCTTAGAGAGTTAACAAATATTTGAAAATGAATAAGTGGACTAAAAATAGCCATACTTCCATCATTTGATTCATATTTGGGATGTGAGATTCCTCAATGCCTCTCTCTGTATGACTCCTGAGGTAGCTAGGATTGAAAGCAAAGCACAGAATTGTGTTTGAGCTACCCTAGTGCTCATGGGTTCCTCCTTCACGAATACCACTGCACTGATGACAGTTTACGACATGAACGATGAGTCACTTTAAGAACTTTTTTGTCGTATTATTATTTGGTTGCATCCAAGTTGTTAATTAAATAAAGCAAATCTAATCTCTCTTTTTTATTATTATTTTTAAAACAATAGAGCAATTTAAGTGGAACAAACAGGCCTTTTTAATTTCAAAGGAAATGTCAACACTGTGACTAGATTAGCTGTTACTGGATTAGTTTTTATTGTCAAGCCACATTTCCTTTTCTTCCTACTCTCAGGTCAAAACGTATATTTTGGAGTATTGGGGGATATTTCAAAGATAAAACAAATTCTCAAGGTGTCGATGAATATCTTAAAATTTTAAACTACAATAAGAGAATAGCTTGGCTTACTTCACTAACAAAACACCACAACTGAATTTAAAACATTTTTTTTCATCCATTCATTACTTATTCTCTTACTTTTTCTGTATCAAAGAAGTCCCCTCTGATGCCCAGTTTCCTGCCATCATTTAGCTTCCAAGAACCATGGGATGCAGCAGAATAACCCTCCCGGTCTGTCTACCTTGGTGCGTTACAGAAGCCGTGCTGTGTTGTGGTTAACAACATGGCCTCTGGAGCCTGCCTGCCTGGGTCTGAATGCCTGCCCTGCCACTAGCTATAGCATTAAAAAAAAATATGGAGCAGTTAATTTGATGGCCGTAGGTTCAGAGTGAGAATATCCTATGATCTGATGTTACTTCAACAACTTGAAGCCTGCCACTTACAATATCCTTATAACAATCTCAGGCTCATGTCTTTCACGCATTTCCTTAAACACGGACAAAGGTATACACGCACACGTGCACACGCTATGACAATATGTTGATTGAGTTTTTCTGAGCAATTTTTATCAGTGTTTACAATTTTCCCTTAATGTAGGATAATACTACTTAACTTTTGAAACTTAGATTTCAACTATCAGGGAATGAGTTTATGATTTCAGTGTGTATAGGCACTACTTTTCTTTGTAACTTTATAGATACCTAATATAAGTTAACAGATTACATTGGATTGCAATAGCAATAATTACCTTACTGGATTAATACCATAAATACACTTTTATCTATCTTTATTTCATTTTTATAATGTTATTGATATTAAATTACTATTCCATCTTAAATCATTATATTTCATAGGCAACTAAAGAAAAAAATGATTTTTTTCTTATTTAAGCAACAATAAACTATTTGGAAACTACATAGTTAATATATAAAAGGTCCAAATTATTCGTAGGCAAAATATAATTTCATTAAATATTTTCCTATAAAATAGCTAGCGTGACATAGTCAAAAATGACCTACGATAGTTTGGGGGCTTCAATCGATTTTTCTTGATATAAGCCCTCGTGTAGAAAATTTAGAAAGTATTCCTTGGATATTACATGCTCTCCTCTTGTATAGTCTATGGAACACAGAGCACAAAATACTGCTAATACTGTGATGACAGTGAAGCCTGAGAGGTAGGCTAGCTAGGCCAGTGCACTAGTCAAGGTCATTCTAAGCGCAGTTTGGAGAGGCATTTGATATAGCTTTATACTGGCTCTGGCTGAACATGAGTCAGAAATTAGTAGGGTCAAGAGGGCAAAGCCCATGTCAGAGTTAGTCGTGAGGTCTTTGGTTTTCCGATTAAAGAAAATGACTCGAATAACATGAAAGCTGACGAAGGAACAAAGGCCTTTCTCCTGAGGGGTGCATTGCCATCCAGTGGCTCTCCTGTTTCTCCCACGGTGCGGTTATTACAAGGCTTCTAGCGGTCAGAACTCAAAAATACTTAGATTCTAATGGTCTTGAAGCCAAGGAAACCCTTCTAAAATTTAGCAGTACAATTGGCTCTCTAAGAAACAATAAGATTCTTCAAAAAATGAAGAGTTGAGAGGCTAAACATTCCTGCAGTTGGGGATGTTACAGACGATTTATTGCAACCACGTCGATCTCCCTGTACCTATCACCTGCCTGTCCTTATGCTGTTCTCCTTACTGGCTCCAAAAAAATAAAAAATAAAATAAATCAGTGTCATCACTTATCCACATGACAGAGCTTTAAATGTTTTAAGGCCTTCGTTGGTACCCTACTATGCCCAGTTAAATGAGAGCAACACATATGTTCCCGTTCCCAAAGAGCTCTTGATTTCCTGTATAAAAGGCACAGTATATACTTGGTAACTAAGTATCTGGCAGGGAAGTGGCAGTTTCCATCATCTCTATCACAGCGTTCCAACACTGTGGTCGTCACTCTTTCCTCAGTCGGGCACAGAGCTAAGGCTGAGTCTGCTGGAATGACAGTGAGGCTTCCCAAGTCACATAACTCCAGACCAATACATCCTGTATGATAAATGATCAGCTGCTGACTTGAGTCACTTTGAACTAATTTTCTTAATGCCTTCTCTCCGGTATGGCTAAGAATCATGTGTCAAACCCCCCCTCGCCTTCTCAGATTCTGGCACACTCCATGGAAAATCTGGATATTTCACAATGGAAGTCTGGTGAAATGACTCTCCACCCAAACCAAACAGTGGCAGTGCTACCAGAAGAGTTTATGCTTCTTGCTGGAAATGCATGATTAGGGGGATAAGTCCTCAAATCCGTTGCACTGTTGTGGGAAAGTCAACCACAACCACTAAAATGCAACAGACTCCTCTCCTCTTGTGCCTAATTCTACCTGGAGTTAATTGGAAGAATCAACTTTCCCAAGCTGATTATTATCGTTAATGAGCCATCAACCCGCTCCCTAGAAGTCCTCTATTTTTCTTTAAGTAGGGTACATAACTTCATTTACAAGGACCCAGAAACATTCTCCAGGGGCTGCTGTGAGACACCTGGGATATTATTCAAATTATGTCCCTGTTCTAACATTCATGGATTACCAGCTTATTCTTTCCACTGATACTAAAGTAAAATTAAAGATTACAAAAATACCCTTTGCAAATCATGAAATACTACATTTTCCTTCAATATTCTTTGGTCAGCTAAAGACATGTTATCAGCAAGGTACTACTAGCTTCCTACTTTCATGCAGATAATGTTAAAAAATCACATTTCCACGGCCATGACTTTTCTGTGTGTTTCTTGGTTAAAAATGATAGATAAGTTCAGTTTCAATTAAATCAAATCTGTGAAGTCAATACTTCTGTATCAGATCCTATGTCGAGATGAGAACGCAACATGTCGAGACCACGCGGTCTCAGTGTGAGAGAGTATTCCCGTGGCTGGGTTTTGTGCTTCTGCGTATCTTCTGGGATTGACCGAATACATATGTTTGGCATTTGGAAATTGTGGACAATTTTTCTAAAACCTTAAATGAATACGTTTTGTGATATGAAAACATCTTATCCTACAAAATCAAAACTGTTCGGCTCCATCTGAATTGTTTGGAATATCGAGTATGCTCATGATCTTTATATTCTCATATTAATAGATGTTTTCAATAACATAGTAACCTTCGTGGAATATTGATATTTCTTTCTTCAAATAATGTTGAATAATTTAAATTATATAAAGCACTTAGTAAAGTGGCTTGCATATAATAAACATTATGTGTTTGTTACGATAATTGCTAAATAATTATAAGAATACAAATTAAACATAAAGTAATTTTCTCATGATACTAAATTCCATTACAGCGTTTATCATGAAATCAATGTATTACACTTCAGTGCTATAAAAATCAATTGGTTTTGAATTGATGTGTGCTCAGCCATTTTTTATCCATTATATACATAATGATTATGTATATAATGGATAAAAATTATTTTTACATTAAATTTTTAATGTAATTAAATTAAAAATTATTTTTACATTAAAATATGTGAGTATAGAAACATCTTTGGGCAGAAAGACTCTAACTGATGAAACATAATATCTTCTCAATATAAATTGATGTAATGAAAATATATTCATTTTGAAAGCAAAATTATGTTTTGAACTACTCTAAAATGTTAGTGTCAGCATAGCAGTTCTATATGCTTAAAAAAAGAAAGAAAAACAAACAAAAAAAGGTAGTCCCAGAGTTGACTGGAAATATGGATAAGATTTTGCACAGGTTGTTATGCAAGCCTGGATTAACTGGAAGACAATAACAGTGTCCAAAAAGTCCTGGCTGGGTTCCAGGCCGAGATACTTGCAGTGTTTTCTGCTGTGCCACAGTGCAGATGTCCTAAGCTCTGCCTGCTGAGTCGGAGGGAGACAGAGGCACTTTATGATGTGCCATTCCGTATGTATTATAATCACATATTGTAATGAAAATCAACATGTTACTTAAATAATACAGGTGATGAGCAACTTCCGATCCTTTATTATATTTTGAGGTATTGTATACATCTATAAATTACTCTATATTGCTTCTTGTGGCATTTTAAGATAGATTCATAAGGATTTTGAACCAGAGCTATCAGGAAAAAATCACTTTTAATTTATGCCAATTTTAAGAAAATTATTACTTTATCATTTCATAACAATAAGCTGCATCTTCTTTATGGAATCGAATATAATATGCTGTACAGAGTATCACGTGTTTCTTCCTCAGATACATTTCACTCTCCACTCAGCTCTCCAAATATAGCTGTATTAATCTGCCTTGAATTACACAATTCGAATGAGTCTCATCTGTTTTCATGCGAGATGTTGGCTACACACCATACAGCAAACAAAGGAACCGGAGATACCATTCAACTCAACCCCTTTCCTCTATTTCTAATGCCACTATTTTAATGTCCTATTTTATACATCCATCATTTATCATGTGCGTTGTTATAATTGTCTTCTATCTCCACTCTCTTTGCTTTCCATGTTGCTCTCCTTCAATCTATAGTCCAGAATAATTATCCAAAAATGCAAATCTGAGCAGATTAAGTCACTGCTTTACTATCGACAATGATTTATAGCTACCAAGGTCAAATTCGGACTCTGTATTTTGAACTGTTTCGGGTGTGAAAGTACCACCTTTCCAATTACTACGGGTAGTAAATAAGTCTTCATTCTGGACAACTAATAATTAACATATTGCTTCGATTTTTGAAAAATTGATAGCTTTTGCTAAGAAATGACCAAGTCCCGAATGGTATAAAATCTAAACAATGAGATGTGAAGAATGGAAGATATTTCTGAAACCCACCCCATGGCTACGAGACCAGAGATACAATTAAGAGGATAACCGAAAGCACAAGATGCTTCTTTATATTTTAAATATACTTTTTCTATACAATAAGTTTTTGTTTTTAGTAGTTTGTGAATACAAGCATTCAGGCTTATAGTCAATTTACGCAACTGCGTATGTGTATAATGTAAACTCAGTACGTAACTGTAAGCTCAGCCTGTGGTCATCACTCAACACACATGGAACACGTGACGCTGGATAAGCATGTCATCCTAGTCTTTTTGCATATTAACTAAATGGTAACATCACTATGATTTATGTTAAATTACTATAATCTATACTTAATTTATAACCTTAATATATAGTTGGAACAATATATTGAAAATAGTTTAGGGAAATGTAAATAATAATCTTAAACTTTTAAGACATACACATAAGAAAGCAAGAAGGGAATAAGAATCATTTAAGTCACAGAGACGAGTTCTGTCTTTACTTTCTCTCTCTTCCCCTCTTTCTGTTTCTCTCTGTGTGTCTGCCTTTCACTCCTTCTTCTCTTCCTATCTCTTCCTCTCCTTCCGTGTCTCTTTCTCCCTTAAACACATGCGTGCAAGCGTCCGTGCGTGCACACGCACACTACATTGTAAATATCTTCCTTTTTTCACGTTGCATTGTGAATATCTTCCTTTAGCAAAAATCTCCTTTGGTGACAGTATTATGTTGTTTGAAAATTGCAACAATTTATTTAATTAAACTCTTCTCTTTAGATATTTAATTTACATCTACCTTTTTTACATGAACAATGCTGCAACTTCAGTTACAGAGATATTATAATGAGAGGTCCCCCTAACTCCCTACATAGCATTGCTCTGGAGTGATAGAATATTTAGCTCTAGGTTTATTTCACTGTCAAGTCATTATCCTACTTATCAGGCTGAATCATTATGCTCATATAGTAACTAAAATTTTACTAATGACACTCAGAAATGTACCCTCTTACATTAAATATAAAGAATAGCAAGACAAATCTTGGCGCAAAACTTGCTGGCACTACAGACTCCTCCCAGGGTTTTGCTGGTATAAAGATGGCATTACATATAATCTATGTTCTTCTCCAATTCACTGGCATAGTCCATGAATCCCAACTAACATAAATAAGTGATTGGACACATGGATCATCATCATCTTCTTTCTAGCAACAAGTGCTTCCCCCTGAACACCAATCCACACATTTTGGAGAACTCGCTACCCTTCATTTTAATGACCATTATACAGCGAGGGCCATTGTTTGCCACAGGTCCAGGGAGGCCTACATAATCCATCCTACCATAGGATTATCTGTGCTAAAGCTAGATAAAGGGAACAGGTCGCTCTGTAGTATAGAGACATTGAGGTATGAGGCAGGAGGGAGCTTGCTATCTGGGAGGCTATTATTTTCAACCATCTGGACAAAAGTCAAAGAAAATGATGCCAGAATGCAGAAGAAAGCAGGAAAGGGAGATTGTGAGTCCCAAACAATGGCCCTGATCCTGTAGGGAATGATCCTGTCTCAACATGGTGCTTTTCTCCAAGGCGTACAGACCGAATAAAACAACCCCTTTTGAGTTGTTCAAGACCTTCAATTATACAGACATTACCAAAAAAAAAAAAGTATGAGAACTGCAGAAATCGCCCTCAGCGTATCAGAGAAAGTGTTTCTCTTCACTAGATCTGAGAACGGCATTTATGTTGCACTGGTTTGAGAAGCAGCTTGCTTCTAAATGCTGTGACAGATTTTCACTCTCTAACCTGTGAGTGCTGGGGCCATATGCTGCTTCTCTGCAGTCATATGGGAAACCAGCTGGGCCGCCTAAAGATTTATGGTCAATTATCTATGCTCCGAAGCCTAAACTCATTGAACAATAGCTCTTTCTGAGTTGCTATGTGAGGGAAATGCCACCTATTGTAAAGTTCCATTGTCAACAGGAGAAGTTATTAACTCAGATTACAAAAGTCTATACTTCAAATGGGCCCTTTAGCTGATAATAAAATTTATAAGTGTTTTGAAAGAAGTTTTAGTTTTCTAATAATAAATATATCCACACACAAACATACAGACAGAACACACACCCGCATACACAAACACTATTAAACTTTCTGGTATGATTTAAGTAAACACTGCCTTAGGACTTATGTATGAAAACCATGATTTTTAAATTCTTTTCCTCTTATATTTCATGATGATCTTGTTCTAAGTGGGACAAGCTTAGAAAATATTTCATGAATCTAATTCTCATTTATGAGTCTTGCTTATTATCCAATCATCTATTGCCCTAAAAAAGTGGCTAACTGCTTTGGGGAAAACACTGCATTTTTTCAGGTTCTCCTTAATGTAAAGATTACTCGGTTTATAGGTAATACTTTCGCATATTTACGGTGCCTACTGGCATTTACACATGTTTTATATCCAACTTGTTCCAGGAGGAATTTGAGAAAGAATCTCTATAAACTACTTTTACTAGTTTGAGTAAAAGTCTTATTTATTAGTACTTCATTTTCAATATTGGTATTCTAGAAGAGGGTTGTCCCTTTATAAGATTATGGAATATAGTTACTTCCAACTCCTTGCCCAGAGGAATACGCATAGAATGATGGGAAGATTTAAAATGAGACTGAGATGGAATTAGATATGGAGCCATTAATTTTCCAATCTAATTTCTTTAGGATGAAAATCTGGGATTAAAAATAAACAATCTTTATCTGTTATATTGCATCAAATATCACATTTGAATTATCTACCGCCAAAGGTTTTATGTATTAAATTCTGTATAAACTATATTCAAGTGTCTAATATTTTTATCATTAGGAATTTATGACATACAGTAATTTAAGTTTATTGACATGCTAATGTACTGCAAAAAGCCCAGCTGATTGTATTTCTATTGTAAATACAGTGTTGTTTGCTTTATTTTTACAATAAGTCTCTACCAGAATCCTTAATTATGATAAATTGTAAAAGCTCAAATGAATTACAAAATAAAATAGCTGGTATTTTTTTCGATAAATCTCAATCAATAATTATTTAAGCCTGGCTAACTTCAGTGAAAGAGAAATCAGATTAACATTCCCACACTCTTTATTTGGTTTATATATACATGTCTCAATACCACTACAGAGAAAATGAATATCTATTTTATAAGTATTTTAAAATTTGTTTATTGTCAAAATAAGAATCGATAAACTTTAAATCTCATCATTTCATTTTTTAATTAATGAAAGTTTTTGATATTATAATGCCAATGAACAATTAGCTCAAAAATTATAATTTATCTTTATTTACACTGATATATAACTTTTTCTAGATCATCATTAATATCTAAAAATCAAATACAGCCAAGACAATTAGTATTTTTCACTAAATCAGTTTATGAAATTATTAACTTCAATATAATACCAATTTTTTTTCTACAAGTGGTAAAAACAATGAGAAGAAAAAATTTAAAATATGCACTGTTATTAAATGTTATTACTAATATTAATATATCATCTCATTTATAAATTATATTAGAAAATTTATTGAGGTTTTTCTATAGGTAATTACTTAACATTCTTTAAAGGTTTTCAGGATCTTTCATCTTTACATAAGATAAACATTAGTTTCTAAAAACTTACATTAGACGTGGATTTGACTCAGAAAAAATTTAACATGAAATTGCAGAGGTTCCTCCAGTGCTGTATGATCTACTTGCTCTTTTGTTGTTATTCTGGGGGGGATTATTAAGTCAGGAAAAGAAGAAAAATGTGAACGGGTGATTTCCAAAAAAATTATTGATAGAACTATTCATCTGTACGCCTTCTATCAAGTCCCTGAGCTTCCCTAAATACATCTGTTTTTACCAAAGAACTCATCTATTGAAAGTTTATACTATGTGGAATCATAACAGCAGAACTCTTCTCTCAGAAAACATATGGTCAGTGTGACAAAATAAATTTAGTGAGTAAACAGTAAAGTTGTCCTGTAGACAAAAATTGATCATAACGTACCTATATGCACACATATATCAAATAATATCAAATGCACATGGGAATCATGAAGGTTACAGTCTGTGAAATATTTTGAAATGTTTACCTTATGAAATTAGTCATTAAGTATTTACTACTTTTAATTAGAATATATAATTCTGTTTGCTTTTAGATTTTCAGAGTACTAAAAGTATTTTATGTATGCTTGTAAGCTTTAACGTGGAAAAGCTTTAGTGTTTATTCTAATTGCTATTTAGTTGTTTGCCTTTATCGCCATACTGCTAAATCAAAAAACAAGTTTAAAAATTAATTGAGACTTTGGGACATGCAATGTTATAAAAACGATACCTAAAATTATAATGATTAAGGATGTATGTTTTTAAAACTCCAAAATATAATTAGGAGAGATGAAAATGATATCTGAGGCTCATATCTTTTTGCACCCTTCAGTAAAATCAGACATAATGAGTTCCCTGAAGTCATTAAAAAATATGAGAGGTGATTTAATTGTTTGGGGGGCTCTCAATCTGATGCTTATCCAGAACTACAGCTCGGACAAAGCATATTTATCATGTACCACAGCAAGTGAACCTATGAAGTCTACAGAGCGAAATGATATAAATCACCAAGCAGTAAATAGTCACTAGGCCTCTGGACTTTTAGAATTCCCACTTCTTCAATGAAGCAATATGGACTCTATAAGAATGGTAGAAGAAAAACTTAATGATCTAAAATAGAGATGACAAACTGGTGGATTAAGGGAGTAAATAGTCATTGGACTTGTGGGGTTTAAAAAATTCTCATTTCTTTATGAAGCAAATAAATTCTTTTCGTGATTGAAAAATATATAAGGATGAACTATCAAAGAGGTTGCACACCAGTGGCTGAGGGACTTAGCTGAAGAATGAGCTGCATTTGCACTGAGTTGAGTAGGTAGGCAGTGTTGATTTTAAATTTAACTTCGTTGTTAGCATGTAAAATTCTTTAGTGAGTTTTTTCGTATAAAAATCCACTTAAAATTTTATGCTAAAACAGAGAGAATCTGATAGCTTGGTACCTCATTAAGACACAGTAACAATCCATTAAATCTGTAAGTTAGCTGTATCTTAGGGTGCCAGTTATACTTTTTATCATGATTTGGACCTCTCCTTCTCTGAGTCAGAAAGATAAGATCTCACATAGCACTAACTGCCTGCAAGCCTTCCTGACCATCCACCTGCTCAGTTTAATCTCTACCCTGTTTCTCTGCACTATATTCATGGCAGTTATCACTATTGAAATTTCTTCTTCGTTTACTTGTTCATGATTAGTCAATTTTTTCTGGAACATAAATGTCTAAGTGAAGGAATGTTGACTGCCTAATTGGTTAGCATGTTCCCTAAGACCTAGAATAGAGCCTGGTGTACAGAGCAGTCTAAATAATATTTACTAAATGATGCTATGTGGCTGTCAGTCGTCAATTATCTGCATGATGTTTCTGTTGGGTTGTTCAAATTAAATTAAAAATATCAAATTCTTCTCATAGTTAAAACTCTATCACAAGTAGAAATTGCAAGATTAACAAAGAATATCATATATTACTTATATTCAACTTGCTTCACATTTTCTCCTTTTTTGGAAGATTTTTAGGACTATTTCTGCTTAAAGTGAACAATTATATCACTGCCCTTAATCAAATGATCTTTCCATTTCTTGATGATTTGTAAAGACTGTTTATCACTGTTAGTCTTTATCAAAAAAAAAGTCTATTTAGTTGATTTTCATATGCTTTAAAAAGTACTATTTAAAAATCATTATAGTTTTCTGATACACTGGTTCACACTCATCATTCTTATCTAGAACTCTTTTTTTGTATAGTACATCTTCACATTGTTAGTTTTTCAAAGGAATTCTAAAATGACTGCCAGAATTGCAAAATATTTATTAATTTATCAGAAACATCTTGTTCTGTTCATATTCTCTATAAGTTTATATTACTAAATTAATTTCATCAAATAGATCATACATTGGTTTGATAAATGTTATTTTGTTTTACATATCTTTAGACAAATATTTTTAATAAATTTATGTTAATTCCTTTGTTTTCTACCTCTTCATTCATGTGATTATTAAATAATAGTATCTCTTGCTTTTCAACATAATTGCTCTATTCCAGAATTTAAGTATAATATTAATTGTTAATCTAAATTGGTATCCATTCTCACTTTATAAAAATATATTTATTTTCATTTTTATGACTCTTGCAGGGGATTAATTAAATACAAATTTTCAGGGGAACACATCCTGTACTTATTTATATGAAACAATTAAACATGATAGACATTGAACCAAAGACGTACATGCATGGCCAATCTGGGGTAGGATGATTAAACATAAGACATTGTGTTAGTATATCCAATACATCCAATTTCAATATATTATATTAAATTATTGACTTTTTTCCAAAAACCAAGGTACACGAGCATACTTAAAATCAATCCCTACAATAAAGTATTTGATATATTGAGAAATCGCTGCAAATATTCTCAAAAGTGTGTTTCTTGCTTGTGTTTATTTTATATTAATTATTTAATTATAAATAACGTAGCAAATAATAAGGATTAAAATCCAATTTCAATTTCCAGTTCTGTCCAAAATGGAGTTTCTCTCAGGCTCTCGTTATTACAACTAAAATACCCTGATTATAACATAATGATAAGAAGCTTAACACAAACCCTGGACTAAAACAGGCATAAGAAGACTCTGAAAAGTGGAAAGAAGAAAGTGAATTGTCCAGAGACTTCAGAACTTGAGGAACAACAAAGCAGTCAGTTCCCTGGGTTTTCCTGGATTTCATTATTGCCTCCAATATGGCTCAGACAGGATGCTGCAGAAGCCTCCAACCTGAACTGCCAATAGGCACAAAGAGCAGCTCCAAGGAAAGCCTGGTACCGTGGGAAAAAGTCGAGGAAAAAGATGCTCTGGCAACACCCCACTGTAGCCAACTTCCAATGGAAGCCACCACCGCCCTCTATGATCTCAGTGGTGGGGCAGCAGGGAGGACGGATCTTCCTTCCACCTCCCTGTGGAAGCAGCTGGTACTCTAGTTATACCACCAGGGTAACAGCATCAGGGTCTGACAGTGACACAAACCCCCACCCGCACCATGCAGAGAAGAGCATAACCACGCGGTGCGAGGCGGGACTTGTCGTCGCCAGGCTGCGTCGCCAGGCTGCGTCGCCACACTCCCACCCTGATGTCGGAGCCTCCGCCCGGCCCCGCACTTATGACTGAACGCGGCATTGTGAATTGAGGCCAGGCCACATTCCACTTTCCTCTCTACCCCTGTTATTAACAGGACCCGAAGTGGGACATGAAACTTGACACAGACTGAATGAGGTGGCAGGAAGAGGGTAAACTGGCACTCTGATTCCCTCCACTCACTCTAGTTGGCCCCAGTAGAGATTTATAAATAAACTAACATAAAATCTTTGAAAAAATTTCAAGTACTCTCAGAAAAATAAGAAAATATAAACAGAAGGACAAGAAACTAAGGAAAAAAAAAAAGAAAAAAGAAAAAAGAAAAAGAAAAAAGAAAACAAATGATTCAACGAAAGAGTAAAACATAAAATATTGTTACCTTAATGTAAATGGTCTAAATATACCAATTGAAAGACAGAGATTGGCAGAACAAACTTAAAAAAAAAAAAACTAAACCCAACTAAATGACATTTATAAGAAATTTGCTGCAAGTCCAACGACAAAGGTAAAATGTAAGTAAATATATAGGGAAAGTTATATCACACAAATATTAATTTTTAAAGGAGCAGCTATGTTATATTGGATAAAATAGACTTGAGAACAAAGATAATTCTTAGAGATGAGGAAGAATATTACGTAATGATATTGGGATAAATCTAACAAAAAGACATAATGAATCTAAATGTTTATGCCTAAAACAACAGAGTATTAAAATGTGTAGAACACATTAGAATAAAAAGGAGAAAATAAAATGAAAAGAAGAACTAAACAAACATATAATTATAGTTAGTGATTTTTATACCCACTCAGTAAGTGATAAAATATTAGACAGAAAAATCAGCAAAAATAAAGAAAATTCAACTACAGTCAACTAATAAAAAACTAATTGACATAAATAAATATCCAACAACAGATTGTACCGTCTTTTAGTACATATTGAATATTTATCATGATAAGCCATATTATGGACCAAAAAGCAAAGTGAATCATACAGAATGTGTTATCTAACACACCAGAATTAAACTAAAATCAATAATAGAAAAAAAAAAATAAAACAGGAAAATCTCTGTATACATGACAATTAATATACTTGTAAAAAAAATCTATGGGACACAGAGGAAGTCTAAAAGAAAATTAAAAATATATGGAACAGAACTGAGTAAAAAATCACAAAATGCTAAAGTATGTGGGGCATAGCAAGAGAAGCACTAAGAAGGAAATTTAGAGCACTAAGTGCTTACATTAGAAGAAAAGATCTCAGATTAAAATCTAAGTTCCTACCTCAAGAACCAAGGTGGGGGAGATCAATAAAACCCAAAACAGGCAGAGGAAGGAAATAATAAAGATGAAAATGGAAATCAATTAACTGAAAAACAAGAAAATCGAAAAACATTATTAAAACAAAGAGCTGGTTCTTTGAAAAATTAAATCAAAATGATAAACCTCTAGCAAGACTAACAATGATAACAAGAGAAAAGACTACCCAAATTCAGCAAAGATGAAACAGATAATCCAAATAGTCCTATAAAATTAAAGAAATTATATGCAATATTAACGAGATCCCCAAAGTAAATCTCCAGGCACTTATGGTTTTACTGCAGAATGTTACCAAATAGTCAACGAATAATTAACACTCAATTTTAAACAGTATATTCCAAAAAATAAAGGAGGAAATACCTTACAATTCATTTTATGAAGCTAGTTCTACTCTGTAACCAAACTAGACATGTGTTGGAAAAAATAATTATAGACAAAATCTTCCATCACCTTAGATGCAGAAGTTTTCAAGACAACATCTGCAAATTAAATCCAGTAATATATAAAAAGAATTATGTCTTATGACTCAGTGAGACTTTATCCAGGTATACAAGGCTGGTTCAACATTCAAAGATCCATCAATGTATTCCATTATACTAAGAAAATACAAGAGAAAAATTGCATGATCATAATAATTTACAGAAAAAAAATCACACTAAAAAATCCAATATCTATTGATAAAAATTCTCAGCAAACTAGAAACTGATTAGAACTTGATAAAGAGAATCAAAAAAAAAAAAAATCCCTACAGCTAACACTTTCTTTAATGGTGAAACACTAACTGCTTTCTCTCTATGATCGAGAACAAGACAAAAGTGTCTGCTCTCTCATTGCTATTCAACATCCTACTGGAATTTCTTGCCACTGCAGAAAGGCAACATAAAGACATAAAAGGCAGACAGATTGGAAAGGAAGAAATAAAACTATATTTGCAGATGACATGGTTGTCTCCACAGAAAATCTCAAAGAAGGTAGTATGATAAACACACAAACTCATAGAACTGAGTTTAGCAATGTATCAGGATACAGGATCATGAAAATCAATTGTATGTCTATATACGAACAGTAACCTTATGAAAACTAAAATTAAAAACACAATTGCTCCAAAAAAAGCAGAATACTTAGGCATAAATCTAACAAAACATGAGCATAATTTTCATGCTTAAGATTACTAAATGATCATGAAAAAATGTAAAAAGACCCAAGAAAACTGAGGAACACATCATGTTTATGTATTAGAAGACTCAACATAGTAAAGATGCTAATTCTCCTCAAATCCATATACAGGATTAACATAGTTTCTAACAAAAAAAAAGAAGGTTTTTTGTAGACACAGACAAGTTTATTCTAAAATTTATATAGGAAGTCACAGGCCCTAGAACATCTAAAACAATTTTGAAAAGAACAATGAAGAAGGAAGAACCATGCTGTTAAAAAGTAAGTACTACTACATAGCTTTGGTCACTGATGTTGTTAGTATAACAGTGGACACACAGATTACTGGAACAAAATAAAGAAACCCAAAAGAGAACAACTAATATTCCTGATTTTTGACAAAGGTGCAAGGCAATTCAATGGAAGAATGACAACCTTTGCAACAATAGTGCTAGAGCTAATGTAAATCAAAATGAGTTACAAATAATATAAAACGTAAAAAAATAAAAACTTTTAGAAAAAAAGACTTGAGAGAAAAACTTTGAGTTCTAGGGCTGGGCAGAGAGTTCTTGACACCAAAAGTATGTCCTATAAACATATACTGTTAATTTGGATCTCATCAAAATTAAAAATTTCTACTCTACAAACACTCATTGAAGAAGATGGAAAAAGAAGCTCCAGTCTTAGAGAAACTCTTTACAAACCACATATTCAAAAAAGGACTTGAATCTAGGATATATAAAAAACTCTCCAAGCTCAATTGAAAAAAAAAACATACCATTTGGAAATGGATAAAAATTATGAACAGACATTTCACTGAAGAGTATATACGCATGGCATATGAGCACACAAAAAGATGTTAAATATGTTTAACCATTAGGGAAATACAAATTAAAAACACGATGAGATATTACTACAAAGCTATCAGAATGGCTGAATGGAAAAGGTGAAAACAAATGCTAGTGAGGATGTATAAAATGGGTAGACCTTTCACATATTGTGGTAGAAATGTAAAATGATACATCTGCTGACGGTTTCTTACAGAATTAAAGTTGCATTTACACATGGCTCAGCATGTGTACTCTTGTGCATTTGTCCCAGAAAAACCAAGATTTATATTCACAAAAAATCTGTACACAAATGTTCATGCAAAGTTTCTTCATACTAACCCCAGACTGGAAATAATCCAGATGTCCTTTAACTGGTTACCGGTTAGACCAAGGTGGCACATCCACAGCTGTACTACTAGCAATGTACTACGACTCAGTGATAGAAACAAGCTATTGATACATAGAAACAAGTTATTGATACGATGACTGGATGGATCTCAGTGGGACTGTACTGAGGAAAAAGCCAACCCCAAATGTCACAAACTGTCTTATTCCATTTATGCAAAGGTATCGGATGGCACAATCATAGAAATGGAGAGCAGCTTAGTAGTTGCCAGGTGCTGGGGGACAGGTGGAGGGAGTCGCGGGCTGTGGAAGAGAGCACAAGGGGTCTTTGAGGTGGGCGCATGCGGCATCTTGACTGTGATGATAGTCACGCCCATCTTGCAGATGTACTAGTGCTGTAGAGAACCAAATACGAATGCATGCGTGTGCCCGCACACATACACGGATGAGTGGAGTAAAACTCGGGAAATCAGAATAAGGTCCAGGGACTGGATGAATTCAATTCCCTGGTTGCAATATTATGGTAGAGTTATATAAAATGTTATTGGGATTAACCGGGTGAAGGGTATGCAGGATATCTCTGTATTATTTCTTTCAGCTGTATGTGAATCTGCAATAATTTCAAAATAAAATTTTGGCAAGATCCTGTCTCAGTCTAAGAAACTGGAAATCTTTGCTAAATCATTAAGCGAAAAAACAAATTGATAATTTCTTTCTCTTCTATTTTATTTTTTTCATTAATAAGTCTACATCTAAAATAAGTCTACATCTAAAACCAATTCTCTTGAATGTTATCTTGATGGAAGACAACAATGATTTAGAATGGCCATGCTTTTCAGCACACCCTACTGCCGTGGCCTCTGCCGTCCCATATATCAGAATCCAAGAGGGGACTCTCGCAGGCCCCCTTGGTCCAGGCAAGGCCTCCTTATTTTCCAACATTCCAGGCTTCATTGCAATCTGTCTGGGAGACCAAGTCCTGAGAGGTCCTTTACAATTAGTATCGGTAAACCCTCTCTCCACGAGATTAAAGCAGAAATAACCCCGTCAAGACTTGCTTCACTATTTACCTCAGCCGCAGCAGGAGATGAGACTTGGGGGCAATCCCTCGTCCCTCCCCGTCACAGTTCACACTCCTCTCTGACCTCACGGTGCTCTTGAGAACTCATCACCGATTTTCAGAAAAGTCCCCTAGATAATAATCCCCACTCTGAGTGGACCCTCCATCTTCCTACCCAAGGCAGGCTGATGGGCGTAACGCCACCGTTCAGAGATTAGGATGCACAGATCGCAACTCTCTCAAGTGTGCATGTGAGTGAGTGCGGGTGTGTTGGTGGGGAGGATGCTCCGTCTCAAACTCTATTACCAAAAGCCCAGAGAGAGTGTATATCCGCCAGGGTCCTCACTGCCACTCGCATACATGTGTTCTCTGTGTCTCCTAAAGTCTCCAACTCTCTGGAATTACAGGTCACTTCGTTTATATTGATTGAATATTTTAATGTCTGAACTCACCACCTCTCCTCATATTATTTGTTATGATTTCAGTATCAACATATCGGATCCTTGAAGTACCCTAGTCTTCTATTAGTTTGACTTCTTTCCCTGTATCCCACCTCAACTATATGGCGGAATATGAAATTATATGATGGAATATGAAATTATATGATGGAATATGAAATTATATGATGGAATATGAAAAACCGTTCCCCTCGTCTCTACTTAAGCACTCCGCTCTGTACCACAGTCATATACCTGTTCAATATTCCCCCTCTAATATCTCAATTCCAATAAGTTTTCAATTGTAATGGGACCTAGAATTTAACAATTGTTTTCAAACTTCATCCTCCAGCTGAAACTCACTCTGTTTTGACCTGACTTTTGGAGGTGGCTCCTGCAGACATCTTCAGTTACGGCACGCTGCAGCCGGCTCTGACCGCCTCTCGAGAACCACTGTGCCTCTCTCTTCACCTCACACACAGCAGTGTCAAGTCGAGAGCTTAAATATTTATACCGCAGCATCAATCATGTGCCCATGAATATGGATCTGACTTTAGTGTGTCTGCATCTCTATCTCACGTGTCATATATACCATGCCTCATTTTCTTGATAACCCTGTCCACATATTTCATAGTGATTTGGTTCAATTATGTAAAGTCCGTGTCCACTTATGAAAACATAACCTCCATAAGAAAAGGAATTTTTTCAGCTTCCCCCCCGACCCCGCTGTATAAAAAGGTAATCTGTAATAGTTTTTGGCACATTAATATTAACAACAAATATCAATAAATTTCATTGAATTACTGAATAAATGATATGAATAGTTTTGAAACAGACTTTTTCCTACTTATTTAAAATGTGCCATTCCTCAATTTTTTTATGCAATATTTGATTAAGGCAAAGAATGTATATAGTACGTAATCATAAGGCATAATAATAAACACTTATAAAATACCTCTATTTTAAAAACTAAAATATTACCAACACAGTTGTTCCTCCTCTACTCCATTCTTTTTCCTCCTCTCTTTTTCCTTAGTGGTAACAAATTAAATTGGGATTTACTTCTATGAATTTTAAAAGTAGTTTCATTATAAAATAACACTGGTTTCTAAATTGTATAGAAATGATATCGCACCATCTGTGGTCTTCAAGATTAGCTTTTTTCATTCTCATGCATGTTTTTAAAATTTAAGGTTTTGTGCAAGGTTGTAACTTATTTTCAATAAGCGGATAGCATGCTTTACTCAGCCACTTTAAAGTAGATTGTTATTTTATGCATTTGCAGTTTTCAATATTATGAGGAGTACTGCTAAGAAAATTCTAGTAAATATTCTCTGGTACACATTTCCAACATTTACTGTGGAGTAAACTAAACCAATTATATTTCTATTTATTATCAGAAATCAATTGGAAAAATATAAAAATGATCCATTTTAAATAACTGTTTAAATATAAAATACTTTAGAATAATCAGATGTAGAAAAATCTGCATTGAATATTATAAAACATTGCAGAGAGAAATTACAGAAGATTTAAAAATATGTAGAACATATCATGTTCATCTATTAGAAAACTCGATACCATTAAAATGTTAATTTAAAAAAAAAGTATCTAAAGATACAATACAATCTCAATCATGTAAAACTTTCAAACTCAAAAAAATCAATATTTACATTGTAAAATTTAATAAAAGTATTATTTATGTTGTTGGAGTACTGTGTAAATACTTACCATTTATTTTTAGCATAACATGGACAATTACACACTTTGTCCTCTAGTAAGTGTTAATGATCCCATGGGTCTGGGAAGGGCCCAGGTGTTCTATCCCTAAAACAGTCTCAGGTGATGGTGCACACCAAAGTCGAGAACAATCATATTACTGTACTTAACCAGTTTTTAACTTTTTAAAGAGTTTAACTGCTTGGTTTCCTAATTAATTTCTGAATAAAATATGGTCCTTGAGTCCGATCGATTCTGCAAAAGTCATCACAACTTTAAATTTTTGCATTTTTGCACTTACTAGAATACATCGAATTCTTCCCTTTCTTAATGTCCTTCGAAAAGACATCAGTGCTTAAAATTAAAGATGGAAGCTTGTTTATTTTACTTGTAAATTTTACAAATAATCACAATAACTATCTGTTAAAATGACACCGAAAAAGGAAATATTGTTCAATATTTCACAAAACAGCAATAATTCCATATGCTTTGTGAAAGCTATGGAAACATAAGTGGTAATAGAATCCTATCTTTTTACATACTGAATATTATCGGATGGAAGCATAACAAACTTAGGGATATTTATTTGACTATTTGTTTTAAAAGTTGCCGCTACCAAATGTGAAGGAAAAAGGCATAAAAACCCAGCTAAGGGACCAGCACTGTGCCACAGGGCACACTTCTTTCCTGCTACCTGGGAAGCAACTAATGCCCTAAGATATGGGAATGGATCACCCTTTTAATTTTTATCCTTTCCACTGTAGGTCTTTAAAACTTCTTATAATTTATAAATTAGACATATCGGTGCTTATATCAGAATACAAGATGATAGTCATGATCCAAGCTTGAGAGCCTGAGAGTCTCATGTTACACACTGCATATGGCCTGTGTATAATATGTCAAGAGTAAAACAAACAAACAAATGGATTCAGGTTCAGTATATCTTAGTAGGATAAGTACCTGGAGTATTCCCACCCTTCTCGATATGTAAAATGTTGTACGTGCCATGCAACAAAGGATTGCTTAGACAAGAAACCCACTCGAGCTGAGTACCAGGCTTAAGAAGCATATTATCTGCAGCAATATGCTTGTCTATGAAATAGAATTCAAAGATAATATGAGCAAGATATTTATAATCGAAAGTCTAAAATCTAAGAATTTAAGTTTTAGCTGTTACCTTACAAATATATATCTTTTACAAAGCAGAAATCTCCTCTACAATATTCACTGCAATATATTTTCTTGCATCACAAAGAGGAGTGAATCAAAACAATCGAATGAACATGAGTACCTTCCAGAGTACTAATCCCAGCCAGTATTTTGAGAAAATAATCTTTTTTAAGTTTTGTGACTCTTAAAAGTTTGGGGTACAAGCATACACAAGCAATTTAGAGAGAAGAATCGCACTGAGTACTAACAGGAGTTAGGACTGCTATTTTGGTATCTAAGAGCATTAGGCTGGGATCAGACATGCTCCTTCCCTAAGTGTTCCTCAATAAGCAGCACCATACCAAATAATAAAGTTGTGATAAAAAGGAGAACCCAGCCTTATTCACATGTTTTAAGATAAGATCTGCTTTATTTTCATCTCCTTGGATCGGAAATGTTCAGATCTGAAGAAAAACAGAAAGATTGAGAAGCTGCCTATATTTGTGACCCCATGGGAGGAGAAGGCAGAAAGAGGAAAGGCTGACCGGTCCTGAATGAGGACTTTGTCCCTTCTTACGTGGGTTTAAAACACGAGCCATGGAAGTACAAGAAGGACACTGCCATGGCAGCTGACCCATAAGGTCATACGTGACAACCATGCTTGTCCATACAACATGGACTACAAATGTCCTCACCTGGACCGTTCAAAAGAGTGACTTCTTTCTTGGAGAGTCTGTAGAGGGTGGGTGCGGAGGATACGGGGAAGAGTGCCATTAGCTGAAGGGACAGAGTCTGCTGTCTCACTAATGCCAAACCTGATCCTCACATGATACATCCACTGTCTTCAGTTAAATAGAAAAATTGGAGGATGATTTTTTTTTTAATGGCAAACATTTTAAAGTTTTATATTAAAATAAATGAGGTTACATATTTTAACAAATAGGATTTCATTAAATTTTACAATAAAACACAGAAATTCAAAGAGAATATGCTTTCCCCTGGGCTGCATGTTTCCTTCCCATAAACCTCCTCACAGTAAATTTAACACTCCCTTATCTTTGGGGCTACCTTGGGAAAACTACTCTTAAAGTCGAAGACCAAGGACAAAGCTCTGCATCTGAACTTGTCTTATGAGCCCACATAGCACTTACTGGATATGAGGCTTAGCCATGGCTTAATATTTCTATGCATCATTTTCCCTTTTCAGAGACAGAGATAATTAATATCTAACTAGAAAATGCATGTAAATAGTGAGGCACACGACAAGCTTTCAAAGACTTGCCTTCATTACTATCATGGCACATTAACAGTATTGAATGAATAGTATTACTGTTGCTATGGCATCTTTCCTAGCACCACCTCCGCCCTGACCACCGACTCTAATTCGACCACGACCGGTGCTATCCTTTTCACAGGACGCGGCCCAGGATGGTGGTTCAAGGCTGTCCACAACAAAATCTGTGCCGTTAGATCGCTCAAAGTTTTTGTTTTTGTTGTGTTTTGTTTTGTTTTTTCTTTTCTTTTCTTTTCTTAAACTAAAAGCTGCCTGCCAGTAATTTGTATCTATATTTTTTTAACGTTCTCTTTATAGAAACACCTTCTTACAACAAACCTTATTCAGATATCTGAAAAGAGTGTCATAGCCCAAGTGTGTTCACTGTTTTCTCCACCGCGTCTGGTCTGAAGCGGTTCTTGCTGCCATCTCAGTCTCCGTCACCCACCCAGGGCTCGGTGCCAGTGCCCGTCATCGCTGTGGGGCTCTGAGCAGGATAAGGTGCTGCTCATGCAGTCAGAACTACACAGGAAAGATAGATCTTTTTTACATTATAATTGGGGAACTTATTAACTTTATGTAGAATCTTGGTGTCTTGCTTCCACTAAACTTCCTACTATTTTGTCGACTTCCTCTATGTGGCCTCTTTAATAAAATTAACCATCTAATCCTCATGCTTTGACCTCTTAATGATTTTTTTTTGAAACATGCCCATTCCTCCAAACACCACCAATATTTTCAATTATCTGTTTGTTTGGCTGCCCCTCTTCTGGGACTTCGAGTCTTTGTGTATTGGGAAAACCACATTCGTCTTGATGTTTCCGGTGTTTATTGAATAAACCTATCAGCAAATGACTGGTTTGGGAATTCTAATTAAAAAAGTCTAAAATCTGGTGTTTCGCTTTTAAGTTTATATACTTTGTAGTAAAACTTCCAGTCACAAAACTCTTTCCAATAACTTATTTTAAAAGATGAACTAAGAGATAAAAAGTTTCTACAACTTACTTTAAATACTTGCTAACTTACTTCAGTAAAAATATTCAATATAAGCATTTTGTTCTTCCAATATGAAACACAAAATCATTTTAAAGAATCATTTGGAAGATATGCTATATAATGCTATAAACATCACTACAAATAATAAACATAATATATTCAAACACACAGACTTCTATATACCCTACATAGTGCTACATTTAAAAAAAAATAAGATTTTTATCAAAAACAGTTTTCCTTAGCTCAAAGTGTTTCTTTAAAAAATTCACTCTTTAAACAATTATATTTGTCTTGATATCCAGGTCAAAATCACAAATCACTAATGCAGAGAACTCCCTCTCTGGAAATGTCTGGAGGAAATTATAATTTTCTTAATAATGTAGAAATTTTGAGGTTTTTAAAAATTGCATCATAGCATTTACAGATGGAACATAATTTAGACTTTCAGGAGCCATCTGTTGATGAAAACTTTAGCTTCCTATTTGTTGGCACTTGTTTCAAGATTAATAATCATTTCAATTCTGTATCTATTTTTATCAAAGTCATTTCATAAAATTCAACCCATTTAAGATGCTATCAAGTGTTAATAGAACAAAAATGAGAATATTATCTTCAGTAGTCTTGGAGCTAGGAAATATGCTAAACATAGAGCTCCAACTTAATTTTCTTTAGTAAGAAGACTAAATATTTTTGTCTTTCCATGCTGAGGCTATGACTATATAATGCCACCAAAGTAGTTATCTAATATATTTGATAAACTCAGAACAATTTAATTATTTTTAAAAGTCAATATTAATATTATCTTAAAACAAACAAAAACAAGAAGAATGATTTAAAAAAGCACTCTTTAACCAAAGTTTGAAGAATCTTGCATACTAACATTAGTTTCTCCAAAGTTCAGAATTATTCAGCCTTCTAGGTACTTGAGTTTCATTTTATAAGATTAAAATCCTTTAACGGTCGTAAGAATATTAGCTCGAAACTAAACAACTGAATTCCACATTTCCAAAAATATTCGTAATGTTTTTCTTAATTTTTATCCTTATGAATTTATTATCATTTTTGATATAATGAAAAATTAAATGAAACTGACCCCCCAAAAAGTCATTGGAAAGCACGTCCAAATTCTTTTCCTAAGTGCTGAATTTTAGCACTTAAGGTATGTTGGCCCCTTGAGAAATCTCCTTTGATCTTCGTAAAAGCCACACTGGCTTACAGATGAGTCTGTTTAAGTATATACTCCTTTTTCTCCCAATTTATTCGTAAATTCATAATCAAGAATAATAAAGATTTAGAGATCATTAGGATTTACACCTTCTAAATCTTGAGATGTGTAGCACTCTGAACGATCTCTATGTAAACTTTTATGAAATGCAACTTTAAATATCACTCATGTAAACACAAACTATTATTGAGGTTCTACACTGAGGTGGCAACTCACCTCTCTGTTCTAGACAAAGAAGTTTCAGTAAAATTTTAAATACTTGCTAAATAATAATCCCTTATTCAAGAAATTAGAAGTAATACATCTTCTCACTGTCATATACTTTATATCTTCATAGCAGTAAATTATTTTCTAATTTAAAAAAAAAACACTTTTCTTTATTAAGAGAAAGTCTGTTGTTTTTGTGCCTGCACAGTTAGTTTCTACTCATTTTCTACCTCCCCCATGAAGACTTATTTAAACGCTTCAACCACACACAGCATTTTCTCCCCTCTATTCACTCACGTTAGAACAAACTCTTCATGGCTGGAATCACAGATCCCCCTGATCTTATTTCATAACTATTGTGCACAAATTTTATGTTCTTTGCCACCCCTTTTCCCTTCCACTGTGAAGCTGGAAGCCATGTGGTAAATTTCTCCATATTGTGTCACAGCACCAGCACTGAACAATGCACAGAAGAGGTGATTGAAAAATACTTTCTGAATTAACTTATGGTTTTGATGAGTGTTTATTGAAACTAATTTTACGTCAGAAGAACGAGCGTGTGGGGCAAACGGTATTTAGTCTCTAATCGGGATTGGCATGAGTGATCACAACTCTGGCGAACATCAGGCTGCCCGTCTAAAAGAAAACAGCTGGCCAAGAACCAATAAATTGAAATCCTTAGTATTTTTTTTTTTTTCCAAGGGTAAATCTAGGGTGAATTAAAGCTCTGAAGTCTACTAAAACAAGAATAAGTAAAACATGTAAATTATACGTTTCTCTCCCTGTCAACTAAATAGGCATGGTTTTATAAGCATGGTTTAATCCAAAAAGCAGATGTAGTTTTTCCTTATGATACTAAATGGAGCCAACTGGCTTGCATAGTACTTTTTTTTTTTTTTCACCCCATGGTTATTGGAACTGGCAGGTTGAAAGAGCTAAGAATTATAATTTCAGGACATGGTAGTAGAAGCAAAGGACTGAGTTCCGATCCTTCAGAAGAAGAAGAAGAAGAAGAAAAGACAAAGAATAAAAGAGGGGCATTTAAGGAAATAATAACAGCATTAAAAACGATGCTGACCAGAAACCACACTATGAAATAAGCAACGATAATACTAAAAAGCAAGTATCATAAGTCCCTAAATGGCTCTTCAAGATGTATGCAAAGGGCTCGTATGTGTTAAATAGATCAGTTTCTGTTCAACGAATTTGTTAGATGTTGGCTGACATTTGAGTACTCTCCCTGCTAATATCTAGGCCTCTTCCTCAAGCAATCCCAGAGATAACCACATTGTCCTGGAATGATGGCCTCAGAGGCTCTACTTGTTGAATCTATAGACTTTTCTGAATAGGCATATGGATTTCACATGGGCCAGATGGCTTCTTCTTCATTTCTGTATTTGCACCACATAGCTTAGTGTCTGTTACTCTATAACTACTTTTTGGCCTTTCGTATAGAGGAATATAACACTCAGATGAGTCGAGTATATAGCTTTGTAGTCAGAAGTACTTCATTCTGAGTCCATCACTGACACAGTCGAACGGTATAATGTGGTAAAGTGGCATAAACTTTAGGCTCTTAGTTTTGAAGTTAAAAGTTACATTAAATCTATATAAAGTACTTGGCGTATGTTAGACAGTCAATAAATGGAATTGATACTAATAACAATGAACAAACCTAACCTAAGCACATTTCAGAATTCGATCTAGTAGTAAAGTGGCAAATGGAATTCTAGTTCTCTTCTGGGTCACGACAGTCCTGTTACACTGGATGTTCAAGCTTGCTTTTCCTTCCCATGCACGAAGCCCCTCAACAGAGCCACACAGTAGCAAGCCAGCAGAGTCCTTAATGGGAGCCTCTGACACTGACCGGAGAACTAACGAAGTTTAAATTACCAGTGAAGGTCTCACACACTTTAATTCACACTCAAGTAACTAGCTTTCACTCAGAATAGGGCATTTCAGCCTAGGTATTCAGAGAACCCATAAGGAAAACCAGAATTTGACTGCATATGCAAGACCTCGTGAGTGTAAGCAACATGACCGGGATAAGCTAAAATGTTTGATAACTTCTTCTTTCCTGTGTATCATATTATACATCAGTGTTCAACAGTGTTTAACAAGAAACATGGGGTGCTTTTGTTGTGATGTGGGTTTCATTATGGCTATCATATTTCAGATCTAGTGTGGAAGGCATAATTACATTTAAGTGTGGGTGCCAGAACTCCATGTTCTTTGTACCTCATAAGATCTACAAATGCACCAGGAAAAGGAAGCCAAAATATGGCAGTCTTACATATGCTCTACAGGCTTTCAAAAGGCTCAATAAAAACAATAATAACAACAACAAAACAATTATAAGAGCAACTAAAATGTAGAGTGTTAACCATACATATGTCAGGCACTGTTCTGTTTTCTCTACCTATTTTAACTCATGTATCACCACTGAAACTCTACAAGTTAAGTATTGTTATTATCTGCATTAGTCAGGGTTTTCCAGAGAAACAGAACCAATAGAATATATATGTGTGTATATATAAGAAGAGATCTATTATGGGAATTGACTTACGCAGTTATGGAAACCGAGAAGTCCTGTAGTCTAGCTGCCTTCTGCCAGCTGGAGAACCAGGAAAGACGGTTGTGTAATTCACTCTGAGTCCAATGGCCTGAGAATTTAGAAAAGTGGTGATTAGATTTTGTAAGTCCTAGTCTCAGTCCAAAAGCCCAAGAACCAGGACCTCTGAAGTTCAAGGACAGCAAACAAAGGATGTCTCAGCTCAAGGAGATAGGATGAAGTTTTAGCCCTTGCTCCACCATTTCGTTTTGTTCGGGCTCTCAGCAGATTAGATGATGCCAACTTGCATTGGCAAGAGCAATCTTTTTTACTCAGTCTACTGATGCAAAGGCTAATCACTTCCTGGAACACCCTCACAGACTCATCCAGAAATAACGTTTCACCAGATAGCTGGGTTTCCCTTAGCTCCTTTGAGTTGTTACAAGAAATAAACCATCACATTATCCAAATTTTACATATAGGTATACTAAGAGTCAGAAAGTTTAACTCCCCCAGGGTTAAAACTTAGTAAATACATAAATTCGAAAGGATTTTATAAAGTTGAACACATCTTGTGGGTAGAAGTAATTTGTCTAGTCTCTCTTGGGAGAAAAGCTCTACTCCTGCTAGAATGAATTATATATTTATTGATACTTAACATCATTTCATAGTTCATCTCAGACTTTTAATAGTTAATAGATGATAACTCTAAATTATTCTCAATATTAGATTTTAATTCTATTTGAATTACATCATAAAAACTACGAAATATTTTTTAAATCTCTTAATTATTTAATTTTAAGAGAGAGAAAGCATGGTGGTTTCTGGCAGCCTCTCAATCATTCAAGAAAAGCAGATTCCTGAAGAGAAATATGACACAGCATGCAATTCACAGAGAATGATGTCTAGGACCCCTCCAGGAAACAGCTGAGTGAGGCCTGACTTTGGTTATTTTAGCAGCCACACCCCGCCCTGGACCACTGCTCGTCTCCATAAGGAGGGCCCAGATTAGGTCTCATGATCAGGAGTTTCCTGATGTCCACATTTCTCAGAATCTAGATTCAGCTATTCATAGAACCCAGGAAAAGGAACAACTTATGCTATACAATTCATATTTTCTTTCCCATGATCAATTTATTCCTACAATGATTAAAATTGGGAAAGGCCACTCTCTATTGAAGAAACCCCAAATTATAGCTCTAGAGATGTGGTCTGCCCAATGCTTCAACCAAAACTTTTCATAGTTATCACACAGGGACCTTTTGTCACCTCTGCTTTTACATGAATACAAATATATAGGGTTATAAATTAAAAAAAAAAAAAAAAAAACCAATTACGTTGAAATAGATGGGCTATTTAATTGATGCTTTAAATAAATATAGTGGTAGATCCAATTAAAACCATAATTCCAAAGAACAATATTTTAGAATTTTTGCATGATTTAAGTATATTAAGAAAGGGTCCAAGAAATTTATTTTGATGACAAAGTCACAGTTACTGCTAATAGTTCTGAGGTTAGTGAAAATAGAGATAACATTTTTTTTTTTTTACCCATGATTGTTTAACCTGCCCCTAGCATTTTAACTGCAAACCCTGTGAGGGGTCTTGCAATCTAGGTTATCAACTCTAGTGCAGAGGCAAATAAGAGGCTCTCAGAGCCTTCATAATAAGGGGCCTGAGAATTATGATATTGAGAGACTTAAATTTTTTCAGAAAAAAATTCTATTTTAAGTACTTTGAATGAGATAAATAAACTCAGCCTCTCAAAACCAAAAAGAAACCTACTATTCACACATAAAGGTATTTTAGGAGAAAAATGGTATCTGGTTTATTTTGGAGTAGAGGAGAAAGGAGAGACTCAGGACAGTATATGCATTTGAAATCGAAATTCCATTGGAGGAAGAAGCTCAGATCCACATGGAAAATTACTCAAAAATTTTGGAAAACAAAAATCTGGTTGAGGTAAACCAATTATATTGAAATATACAGACCGACAAAAGAGGGGGACTGAGTTAATATTTTTTTAAATCTCAGAATGCAGAGTGAATTTAACTGACATCTGGGTAACATGAGCAATGTGTTGATGAACATCTTTGTATAAACCCTTGTGTGCATCTGGGTATAATTTCCTGAGATAGATTTCTAAATGCAGAATTTCTGCTTCAAAGAATGTAGAGAACAGAGGAGTGAACAGCATCATAATCCTAAGTCCCCCTGCTATTAAAGAAATACAGGCACCTGCCTCCAGACTCCCCTCATCACCGTACCTTCCAATATTCACTGCTGGACCAGCTTTCCTGGTTTCATCCCTGAAGAACCATGTCTATTATCGTGGCCACTCTACCTGCTTCTAAAAGAGTTAAAACTTAGTTGGGACTTAAAAACTGAAAATTGGTTGAGAGTAAAAATGAAAAAAGTCACCTCAGCCTTAACTACACTAGGAAAACAGACTTATAAAGCCAACTGCAAAGTTAACAGGAGACATAACTCCTTCCAAAATCAGTGAGCAGTTATAAAATGCCAGAACAACTGCCTCTCAGGAACTACTGCTTTCTTATCAATGAAGCACCCAGACCCACTCGGCTGTATCCGTCTATTGCTGGAGACAGCCAGTTACTAAACTATCCCCACCTCATGGAGCGACCAATCCCTGCTTAATCCCCCATCTCCTAATCCAGCCACAGAAGCGAGTGATCTATGGTCCCCTTTGTGCTCCCCGTGGAATCCCTCAGAGGAACCCAAACCCTACAATGAATGCTTTTCTCCTTCCTCTCATGCAGTGGTGTCCCTTGGCTTCCCTGGAGTGCCCCTCTTCAAGGCGCAGAGTCAATAAATCCGATTTTGTCAGACTATAGGTTTGTGCCTGGGTCTTTCACATTAGTGGTTCCCTTGGATTGCGGTTTGTCACCCAGCACATTCACGCTTCCCACGAGTTCAAACAGCCACCGGCACACCACGCAGTTCCTTCTCCCCATTCCAGCTTCGTCCACTTTCACCCTCCAACACTGACCACTTGCTTCCACCTACCCCCGACTCCCTTGACGCGATTGGATGACTGAAGGGCTACCTGGCAAAGCCATTACCTCTCCCCGCAGTATCATGAGGACCTTTGGTATTTTCTGTTCTATACTCTGAATTGCTTGCTTGACATCTAATCTTGGATATTTCACAAGCACACAAAACCTACGTCAAAATGTAAAGTTTTTTATTTTCCATCTAGACTATGATGTTTATTCAGTCTTTCCCATTTTAGTTCCACTCTATTTAAGCTAAGCACCAGGGAATCACAAACTAAAACTCGATGCTCACCTACACCTCACTCTCCCTTCACTACTTCCAATCCACCAAGAAGTTCTGACAACTCTAGCTCCAAAAGGTAGATCTTAAAGCATCCTCCGCCCATCTTCACTGCCACCAGCCTTATCTAAGCCACCTGCGCTGCCCACTTGGTATTGCACGATCAGTTTACTGTATTTCCAATTAGTTTTGGTTATTTTATGTAGAGATTTTCAATTTTTAAAAAAAATTAAATTGATATAATTATTTTTAGAATCGTCAAAATTATAAAACTTTTTTTTCTTTAGATTTCAATTAGAATATCTGTGCTAGGTACATTGATAGACACTAGGACTACGTGATGAAGTTGTACATCTTCCCTACCAATAAGACAATGGAGAAATAGAAAAGAAAACCAAGGATTAGAGTGTAAGACAAAGGCAATAACCGGGGACAGTGTGGGAATATCTGTGAATATGTAGTAAGAATATCCATGAGGATACTTACCATGAAGCTGATAAAGCTCAAGCTAAAGGACTTGTCACTTACGTGAGCCCATTTCAAAACCCTGAAAGGGGATTCAAGACATGTGTTTACATGCTCATGTTTTTGTAACATGTGCATGAGGATGGTATTTTAACCACAGCTTTCTAGACCACTGCCTTTTTTATTCGGACCTCCCTGAGACACGCATCCTTTCATCTAAGGTAGAACTGCAGTGGCCATGGACATTTTTGGAGATATGGTAAAAGGACATTGAGCTGGAAATAGATTTAGTTTGGGGTTAGTGGGATATATTTTCGTGGTTCAGTAATTTCAGTGAATAGTTATATTCTTGCAAGCCACTGTGAAACGGTAGTGGCTGAACAAAATACACTTCCTCTTTTCCATGCCAATTCACCCATTATCTTCATATAAAAGACAAGAGTAGAGGTTGTATCACACATGTCCTGAAATTGAGCAAATTAGTTTGAAAGAAACCAGAGAACATTTTTCCAAAATTTACACGACATTACCAAGAAAAAGTTGTGATGTAAAGAGCTTTTCAAAATGCCAAAGAAAATAATTTTTATAATTCATTATTTTTTATTCTTATTATAGAAATTTTTATTATAAAATCTTATATGAAGAAGCAATCAAAAAGGCTGAAAGCTGATTTTTTTAAAAAAGTGTTATAGACTTCTGACAGTTAATAAAATTATTTTATTATTTTTATGGATATTGTGATATTTATAGTATTTGATAGCCCTTAAAACTTTTGTTTTTATTCCAAATAACTGTGATTACATCTAAAGAGACACGTAATGGAAGAGGGTGAAAGGAATCCAAACTGTCATTTCAAGAATACACCTTAGACATCTGTCACTAGAAAAAGTGGAAAGAGGTAATCACTTTGTGAGCGACAGGAGAGGAGTTCGAGGAACTTCTTCCTTGATGGTCTAAAATTCTGAGAGAAATAGACAGCTATTCCTATTCACTAAAAACAGGAAGAGGACATAAAAAAAAATAACTGTGGCTCTATAATGAAATAATAAAAGCCTGGAGACTCAGGTATATTACTAGTCAGAAGCGAGAAACCAGATTTTTCCTATGTGTGCATAAATTTTCTTTATAGTTTTTAGAAATGGTGGTGGAAGTGCCTCTTAGATATGAGTTAGATAACAAAGAAGTTTGAGAGGAGCTAATAGATTGTGAGAAAGTGAAACTATTTGAATCTTAGGGTGCTTAACTGTAGTACCGAGGATATAAAAATGAGTTAGTACAAGTTGAGGAGAAAGTTGTCCAAGAATGAAACATCAGATTATAAATTTTAGAGCTGGCTAAATGAAAGCTATTGACATGACTGAAGATGTTAGTAAGAAGTAAACAATGAGAGAAATGTTGCTGAACACAAGAGTCACTGGTGGAGGAGGAAGGGATGTGCCAAGTGGGCAAAATGGGATGAGTGAAGGCTATTCGCTTAAAAAAAGCTGCTCTTTCTATTGGTCTCACTTAATTTCCCATTTAGAACAAAAATTTGATAAATAAAATTCTTTACAATTTTTATTTTTTATCAAATAAAGACTTTAGGCACATATTTTATTTATTATTTAGTGTCACAACACTTAAATAGAATGTAATATTTTTCTAAGGAAGCACGATTTGATTTTTTCTAAGGAAGCGCAATTAGATTTTTTTTTTTGCCCTCATTATCTCTGCCATTTTAATTATTGAAGTTAACATTATTTGAATTTCTATTATATTCACTAAAGATGGAAATGCCTTTCTGTGGTCTCTGATATCTAAAATATATCAAAATTGCTGACTGCATAAACAACACAGACACTTTCAAAGCCAACCTCCATACAGCCAGATGTGAGAGGCTGGCCCATAATTTATAGGTAATAATTACAATCAAGTCCAAATGAACAAGAATGACAAAAGAAGAGAAGAGAAGGAAGATGCTACCAGAATAGAAAACGCAAAATTATTGCTTTGTGTTTATGGTTATAATAATTTCCATTAACATTTATCCTATATTTAAGTTTTGTTGTTTCAAAATCTTAATGCTCCTGTATAATCTAATGCAATAATGAAAATAATTTTGTCTAGAAAAAGCCTTCCTAATTTTAAACTCGTATTACAAAAACGTTAATGTATTTTATAGCTAGATTCGGATCAAGCAGAGAAAAGTTCAAATGCTGAAAAAATTTAAGACTGAACGAGTTGGGTGAATGCAAATTGAGAGAAAAAAAAGCATATTCAACCCCTTCCGTTTTACTTTGAAAATAATGTAAATGACAAACACAGATCTCTGTGGATTTTCTTGTTAGATTTTCTGTCAGTTGTCTTAATAAGAGTCTCTCCCATGATGTTAATTTTCCCTTTGAAGAAGTGCTAAATACTATCTAGCTTCTAATACGTTGCCATGGTAAAGGAGCCTTTGCTGTCTGTTCTTTGAAGGTAGTTAAGCTGAAGGGGTTGTGTAGCCTTCTGATTATCCTTGATTTCGATTTAAAGTCTGCAGCTGGAAAGAAAATCTTCCTAAAGGAAGTATGATATACGACTTGGTCAGGAATCAAAACACTTTGAAGTGTCTCCTGAGCCAGTGAAAGAAACCATCTGCCTATGGAATATCTGTGAATGAAGTCTGATGGCAAATATCGGAGCAGTGAGCGTTACACGGCAACAGAGTGCCACACACAGTTACAACACACACTCAAATCTCCTTCTGTGTGCACATTCACATGGACGTCCAGTTTCACCGATGAACAGCAGTGACTGCTTGGCAGATCTCACTCATCATCAAATGTTTTCTGGCATCTGGGTCAGGACGTCTGTTATTTAACCTCTTTAGATTCATCTAACGAGGAAGGACTAAAGGGAATGTGGAGAGCTTGAGCCTTCTAGACCAGATTGCTGAGAGATTGTCCAGGTCAACAGTATCTCAAGAGGTTGATTTTGATCAATAGATTCATTACCTAATCCAACCCTTACCCTTGATGTGATCAGGAGTGCTTTAGTTCTGGTTTCCTTTAACCAGATTAGAATGTCTCAGCATGACATCTGGGGAGAAAACCATTATGCTACTTCTAGTGATAAACCTTATTAATATGTTTATAAAATGTCTTCTAGTTCTTATCTGTGTAATTATTATTATAAGATATACATTTCTACAGGTATGTTATACTTAAAGAGACAGGTACAAAATATGGATTGAACAAATATTTTTAACTTTTTCATACACGATAACTTAATATTACATGGTATAGAATATATTGTCATTGTATTTTCTAAAAGTATAACTTCAGTGCCTATTAGTCACATATGCAATATTTCTTTTAAGCATTTCTTACTTTTCCAGTTATTCAATATTATAAATAACCTTTTATCTGACAGATGATTTTCTAATAGTTACAATATTATCTGTTGAAGCATTTTGATAATGGCTGCTTTAAATTTTTTGTAAGATAATTCTAACGTTTCTATTCTCTTGTTTCTTGGCATCTATTCTTGTGTTTTCATTCATTCTCTACAAATTTTTCCTGAATAGATATAAAATTACCTTCTCTGTAACTTCCTTTTGCTAGCTCATCACCATCCTCTGAACAGAGTATAATACTAGTCTCTCACTTGGGATCTCTGCTTCCAACCTTGCCATCCTCAGCATTTTCTCAAATGACAGGCTGTTAAGTCTCTAGAAATGCTCACCTGATCATGTCACTCTTCTTCACACGCCATTAAGAATAATACAGTGTCCTTTTCAGAATTAAAGCCACTAGACATTTTTAAAATATCGTGGATTTGAGAAATAAATGTATATGACACCACTTGCTAGAACTGTATCTTGCCTGCTTTCTACATAATTAGAACCAGTGGACACAGGTCTTTTATCTAAGGACTAGGGCATTGTACTTAAATACTCTCCCTTTCTTCTTTATTGGAAAGTGCATTATCTCATAAAGATGAGTGGCGGCCTTTTTGTGTAAAATATTGGTTAAGTGAATTTAGGAATTCTCAATGGATGATTAACCAGTCTTTCCAGACTACTGCTATTGTCTGTCATGGGTGTGGAGAGAAGAGAGGGAACCATTGCCATAAAGGGCAGCTTATTTTATGATGTGGCACATCAAGTCCTACTGATGCTTGAATTTAAATGTTCTCTGCTATTTAGTTATTCCCAGTTACTTGATTATTTTGCAAATACGAGAGAACTTTCTGGGAAAATATGTAATGCCTTAAAATGCTAAAATATAAATAGCTGTTCACCTTTTTATTCTAGGGAAATAAACATTTGACATAGTCCAAAATAGGCCTGGGATTATAGCAAGTGTTATTTTAAAACCATCATCTGCCAGAGAGAGAAAGATGCGGGGAGAGAGAGAGAAAGATGGAGGGAGAGGGAAGGAAAGAGGTAGTGAGGGAGAGGGAGAGATTGATCGATGATTGATTGATTGATTGATTGAAAGGGAGAATCAACAATATATAATCAGCCTGCGATGCCGTTCATGTAGTATATAAATGAGAATATAAGATTTTAATTCAACTAAAGTCATCAAAAAGAACATAATGATTATTTTGCATGCTTATCCCCTATTACATTAATATTCTGGTGGATATTTTGGCTTCAAAAGAGGTAAGAAAGTGTCTTAACTTTTATTGTGTCAAAAACTAAGCCAAATAGACAATAAGCTAAAACTGTTTAATTTACGCCACATTTTGAACCAAATTTTTTTCTAAACGTTTTAATTTCATTCAAATCCTTGTAACAACATATTACGTGATAATATATTACTCCAATGGTGGTACCAAGGTCAAACTGAGGTTTGTCAAACTGAGGGACTAGATTCCATAATCTCTGTGGAATATCTGAATATTAGATAAAACCTATGACAACGAGAATTTGTCACATGTTGCAGAGGTGATATTTTCTATCTCAGTACTTCACTCTCCCTAACCTTGTTTTACAGAGCAATCAAAGCAGCTTCAGAATACACACAAATAGAAATGGTGGCTCACTAGAAAGCAGCAAAACTTTCAGACCAAAAAACACTGGTCTTGATATAAAATCAGATCATTTTTACAAATATAGGTAAAGAGCCCAATAAATGCTATCGTTCAACTTTACATTCAATTCTGAGTTTCCTGGCAACTGATACGAAACACAGTTTACTGTATGGAGCTCCACGTAGGAGAGCTGAGTGATCAGCAGCAGCCGGGCGGAAACTGGGAAATGAACATCACTGCAGTATATTTTAGAGATCCTTAAAATAACACATAGAGTAACAACATCAACCTCAGCACAGTAAAAAGATTACTCAGGAGGGATCAAGAGACACAAAGTTATTCCCATGGAAGTAATTCTCCCTGGAGCATTTTTTCAACGTGAAGTGAGGGAGTCATCGCCAGTGCTTTGCGGAGAGACGTTAGGGACGGCAGACACGCTCCAGTGTGCAGAACTGTCTTCACGATGAAGAGCTACCTAGAAACGGGCCTGAGTTGTAAATGCCCTTCTGGACATTCACCTAAACGGGAAATGTATTTACAAGTACTCGAGCTTAGAAACTAATTCTGTTTTCCATAAAAAGGCAAAGGGCTTCTTTCATAATTTACTATGCACAGAATCCAAGTACTGTTCAATCAATAGAAAATTATATGTGTTTGGTTTTGGAAATAGATCAAGAATTATTTTTCCATTTTCGGACAAATCGCATCATTATGTCAAAAAGTATCTGAATCGCTAATCGCAAATCTGCATCGGTCTATCTGCCCTTTCTGTACTTGCCCGTTTCCCTGGTTCCTTACTCAGTGAGTAGGTGCAAGTGTATGTCTTCTGCATCGTACCTTCCAGTCCAGCCATGCTCACACATTTTCACATTGAAAAGTATGAGTTTATTATGAATTACTTCCTTCATTTTATCCTTTATATTAGAATTAGAGCTTTACGTAGGGTGTTGTGTTTTTTTTGTTGTTTGTTTTTTATTTGAATTTTTATGTGAGAGTAAATCTATGCTATCTACTAATTTATTTTCAGTGAACTGTTAATTACAAAACATTTCATATAAAAAGCGAAAAGGCGGTTTTTGTTCTGGAGCACTGGGTTAAGGTAATTTAGACATATTCATTTTTATGATGCTTAGCTGAATATAAATGTAGAGTATAAAACAAATAGAGATATAGAAAAGTGAGCATCTTCAAAATGATTTCTCCAAAGTATCATATTTTTCAGTTGTTAATGAGATTTAGATAATTAATAATTCAGAAAATATTTCTTCTAATAAGTCGAGATTTACTTTTCTTTCTTAACTATTGAGAAAAGAGTCATGTAATTCAATAACATTGGATTCAGTTCTATAAATAATTAAAACTACTGGAAAATAAAAAATTTTCACATATGAAAATATGTAAACAAAATTGAAATGTGCAACTTAATGGAGATATTGGGCATTACATAAGATTGAGTAAAATAAGTCATATAATTCAATTTAAATTATGTATTTCTTCTCTAAAATTTCTCTTATCTAGGATCAGTGTTCTCTCCATAAGATTATGCAATATAGTAGAAATAAAATGATAAATAAATAATCATAGATAACTGTTAACTATATTTAGGAGAAGCAAACTTCATTTCTGAAGTTTTCAGCTCTTTTTATCCAAAATTTAAATCTTAATAATTTACCTTGTAATATACTAGGAAATTATCTTATACAATGTCTCATTTAAAAGAAAAACATTTAAAATCATAAAAATTTTTCACATGCAAAACTGTGTATCTTTAATGTTCACTCATAACAGCACCTGTCACAAATTTAATTGCCTCCAAAAAAATGTCATATTTCCTTTTTCAATTTTTTTCTCAACTGTGGGAAAATATAGAGTAGTCTATATTCAATTTTAAAGTTCATTGGAATGTTGAGTTAGAAAATGAAAAGAGAGTATAACTCTGACATGGACCTGCACAGATGTTTTCAATAAGTGTATTGACATTATTAATGACAATAAAACTTTCTTTGGGATGAAGGCTTCCTGTGCTGCTATTATTATTGTTATTTTATAGTGGCTATATTTAGGTCCTAGGGTAAGATCAGGTACCCAATAGGGAATTCCAGCAATTGAGTCTTGCAAAAATAACTAGGTTCATTGCTTATTTAATTTTTATTTTCCTTGAAGATGTGAAGTATTCAATCACGTATCAAATGCTACTTTTTAATTTTTAAATATTAAATGACTACATTACTGATCAAAATGAAACACTTCTGTACATTAAAAAAGGTTTATGTAAATGTTTTTTTAAATAAATTTGGAAATCTCATTCAACCTCTTTTCTTTAACTTCTAGTCTCCTTTTAGTCCCTTTTCCAGAATAAAATATAAACACATTGTTTACTTTTGTTTTATAATCTCCCCAGGTCATTCTCTACATATAGAGCCATATATCCCTCACACACATGGATACATGCATTAACCTGTTTATATACAAGGGACGGTAATTATGAATCATTGTGAATATTTTGTAAAATAAAATTAACATTAGACTCTGAAAATTCCCAGATCTCCACATAATATGTATTGATTATATTTAATTAATAGTAAAATTAATAAACTAAAATAGCATACTTTAGTGTTTCCAAAAACAATATCATTTATAACTTAAAATTTCCACAAGAAAATAGTAGATGAAACAATCTTAAAGCTCTCTTAAGATTGTCTACAAACTGGAGATTAATGACATCTTAATACCTTAGGCACTGGGTGGTCTTCAAAAGGGCATTGCTTTAGTAGTAAGTCAAATCTGTCTTACATTAACAACTAATATGAATCTGTCCTAAAGAAGTTTTAAGACAAGTCTTAAAACAATCAAATTGATTCCAAGTAATTTAAGAACATATCAGAACAATCTCAACAACATTTAAAGAGATGCAATCAAATTCAACGATCAACAATGTAAAATCACAATGACTGGCATTTGATAAAAAATTACCAGACATGAAGAAAGCAGGAAAATGTAACTTAGAGAAACATAAAAATAGCACTGGTGATAAAATTAGCAGACAAAGATGCTAAAACAACTACTAAAAGAGACTACATATATCCAATGAGGTAGAAGAAAATACAAATGTAAAGAGAAAAAATGTAAAAAAAAAAAAAAAATCTACGTAGAAAATCCAAATTGAAAAATATCATTTGTAAAATAAAAAGAATGAATGAAATAAATAGCATATTTGAAACTACAGACATATTTCAATTAAAAAAAAAACACATTTAAAGTGGTTTTTTTAATGAAATATAGACAAAAGACTAAAAAAGAAAAAAAAATACTAATGCCCAGACACCTATGGATAATACTAAGTATTCTAACTCTTGTTTGTTCAGATTCTCTAGAAGTAGAAGAGAAGGCAGACAATTAACTTAATAATTTAATGACCAAAAAAATCTTCAAATTAAATGAAAATTGTAATCTCATAGATCCAAATATTTCAATAAGCTTCAATCAAAAAACAAACAAACAAAAAGAAAACTATACCAAGTCGCAGCATAATCAAATTCTTGAAAACCTATGAAAAAGAGAAAATCTTAAGAGTAACCAGAAAAAATAGACCCGTTATTTATAGGAACAAAGATGTAGAGGAATCGGAACACATATACACTGTAGATAGTAATACTACATGCCATCACTACTTTAGAGTTGGGAGCCAAGCCCTGCCATCCTCTGCTGATAATTATTCTCCTTTTGAGAAATAGCTTTTGGTATCTAATGGATCTTAGTAGAAAAAGAAAACTTAATCACAGGTCACCACGTTATATATACACACGATTGGTTCTGTTTCTCTGGAGAACCCTGAGCAATACACATGTCCACAGTAAGATTTGTATTCCGATGTTCAAAGCAACATTATTTAAATTAGCCCCAAACTAGAAGGGATCGACCAGCAACTGAATAAACCAACTGTGGTATATCAATTCAGTGAGATACTACTCAGAAATTAAAAGGAGTGAACTGTGAATACATGCAAATATCTTGATGAAGCTCAGAGGTATTTGAGAAACCAGATACGCAAGGTTACATTGTATGATTCCATTTACGTGACATTCTGTAAAAGGCAAGACTATAGGATCAGTGGTTGTCAAAGGATAGGCTTAGGGAATGAACTGATTATGGGGGGAGGGTACTGTAGGCCTGTCTCAGAGTCATAAAAATGTTCTACATCTCAATTGTGGCAATGCTTACATAGCTGAAGACCTTTGTCAAAACTCTTTGAACTAGACACTCAAATGGTAAATTTGATTTAATGTAAATTTTACCTCAGTAAAGGTGAGATTTAAAAAATTAACTTTAAAGAGTTGTCTTCAAATTTCTCATAAAAAGGAATAAAAAAGATGCCAGTGTGAATTAGCCAGTTAAAAATATACATATATTTTTAAACAAATTGTTAAGGTTTTTTGAAGATACTGTCCATAAATTTAAGTAATAGTAATTTACCTCCCAAAAAATGTTTTCCATTTATATGTAGCTACATTCCTATCATTTTTAAGAATAGTATTTAAAAGTGACGACAGAGATATTTTTAATAAGTGACCAAAAATGAATTACAATATCTTAGTAAGAGCTGATCGTTGCATGAAATGAAACTGACTCAGTCTGGTGCTCACTCGGCGCAGGTCATGTCAGGCCTTACCGACTCCAACTTCCTAACAGAAGCCGAATTCTGTGGGGTGGGTGGAGCCAGGTGGAGAAAAGATCATTTGATATGTGCTTTTGCAAGACGTAGGTTAGTGGTATAAAATAACGCTATCTATAAAACCAGCTGGCAGTGTTTGTAAGAAAAAATGTCTGCCGTTTTAAATTATGCTATACATTTCTTTTTAAAATGTCTATAACAGAATATAATACAGCTCATCTTTCAGGAATTGCCCAACGGATACTTTTTATTTATAATTTGCTCAAGTACAATATTTCATTCATTCTTAATTAAATGTTTATATGGCTCAAATTTAGATTAACTTGAAATTATGTGTTTTATTTGAATTCTGGGAGTAAGCAATGCTCCATTCCATCATGGCATAATGTAAAAGGCAAACTATTTCAAAGTATTTTCTAGTGAAACAAACCTTTGTGGTCTGCACAGAACACTTTATTAGCACTTATTGCATACCATACTAAGCAATTAAAATTCTGTTTTGAGGGGCATTATAAAGAGCTAGCATGATTATTTTAAACTTGTCTTCAATGAAAGGTTACTTTAATATGTCATTTTGAACACTTAAACAAATGAAAGTTCTAGAACTTTACATAAAATAGCCACACTGTGAGACAAAGTCGATCTGAATTTTCAAAACTTTTAACTCAGAGGGACTAATTGGAAGAAATTTATGAATACTCATTTTTTAAGTTTCTTGGCAATGCTATTATGTAGTACTCTTATAAACAGCCTTTCCTGAGAATTTAAGATGTATCGGAGAGGAAAAAACTAAAAACACATATTAGAAATAGCCATGAGGGTGTCCATGGGAAATTTGATGAGAACCTTTAAGACAAGTGGACACTCAGAGTCTGTCCAGACATGTACATAGTACTTTCGTTCCGGTAACTTCTTTTAGAAGATATTTTTGTAGACCTTGCTGAGCCACCAATAAATGCTATCATGTTTCAAAGTGTAGCGGGGTGAAATATATGGTGAGTATTTCCATCATTTTCCTGTTAGAGCTGGAAATAGGTTTTCTTTTCTAAGTCACGAATAAACAAATCATGGTGAAACATAACACATGAACCACAAAGCTCACGGCCACTAAGGGAGGGATTGCGTGTGGCGTGCTCAATCCTACAGCTCAGAAAAGCTATAGGGTTTAGCAGACTTCGCTGTATTGGGAAAATAACAATTTTTATCCATTACTATTCAAGTGACAATATTACATATTTCCTTTTATGTGAATAGATTTGTCACTGCAATCTTTACTTGGTGTCAGATAGACTATTACTGGAATTATCTGGAAAATAATATTTAGAAAATATATATGCCCTGATGGATGGAGGTATGACTGACTACAAACGGGGAAAACAATCTTCTCTCTCTCTCCCTGTCTCCCTATCTCTCTCTCCTTGTCTCCCTTTCTTTATCTCTTTTTTGTGCGCGTTGAGGGTATGTGTGTTCTATAGACACTTTAAAGCAATAACTTGAATGCAAAGAGATACTTTTAAGAAAAGAAAGAAAGTCCCAGTTCTAAAAGGTGTTTCCTGAACTCCCAAAGTTCTGTGGAGCAAGGAGTAAGACGTGCATGCTGCTGAAATGGGAAGAGAAATAGAACTCACTAGATCAGAAGGACCTGATGCTACACTGGTCTGGGTGATGGCTTACTGTAAACATCATTTGTAGCATGCACTATTCCCTTGGCAGTCAGAAGACAACAAAATGAATTCACATTTGATTTGACTATTACTCTCCTACAGTGAATCTTCAGAATCTTTGCAGACAATTTAGAGTTTATCTTTCAAAATCAACTAATTTTTTAAAATGCTATGTTGTTTATTAGTATACATCTCTAAAAATAAAAACACATAATATTTCAACAAAATTGCTTCTCAAATTAATATTTTGTTAAAAAAATTTTAGAGTAAAAAAGACCACAGGTGACCATGTGTTTCTATTTATTAATAAATAAAGCGGGGGGAGGGCAAACCTTTGGGGCGCGGTTCAGAAAGAGAGGTCCACTGGAGAGATGTCAGACCTCGAGAAACATTAAACTCTTGTTATAGCTCCAGGTTCTTTTCTGAAAATAATTTAACCACTTGTTTTCCCCAAGATGATAGCAAAAAATAAAAATAATAATAATATTCCCTGAGCCATTCTTTGTATTTCTTTTAATATTGGTCATTCTGCCATATCATGGAAGTAGTTTCTCAGTTATTTATAAATACCCCGAATTATTTTTCCAACTAATTATTTTCCCTAAAATATTTTTTCCTTAAAAAACAAGTTTTTGATTAATTGTTTCACTTATTTTTTCTCTGGGCTCATGCAAAAAAAAGGGGAGGTTAGAATAACCCCAATATTTTCTAATTAGAGATTAAGAAAATCATTTTTCAAGGTAGTGTGTATTTTCTTTATGGTTTTCTTTTAATATCAACTTTTTCTGATACTTTTTCTTAATGTTAATCCCCCCAAAAAAATCATCCCAACTTTAAAAAATAGATAATAATTTAGAATTATTGTAAATTGGCAACTTAAAATTATCTCATACTTTCCAAATATTTTATCATTTAAAGAAAAATAAAACACATTTAAAAAAATAACATTGTCAGAAAAGAAAAATACAAGTAGAAAAATAGGATAGGCTCTGGAATTACCAGAAGGCAACATTTGGGAAAATAATGTTTTCCAGACAAATCCGTAGCCATTTGGGACACAGAGAGGAAAGGAAAGCATTTGTAGTATGCGGTTGTATTCCCCAAAAAATATAGAAAATGGTATCATGCTGCACATTGTTCTGCTTATTGTTACATCACAAGTGAATCCAAATTTTAGAGAGTTAAAAAGTGAAAATCACTTTTTTATTTTTTCCGCTCACGGTGTCTGCAGTCCAGGCTTGGCTGGGAGTCCTGGCTCAGGGTCTCTCACGTGTCAGCTGCCAGATGGGGGCTGGGCTGGGGCTGTGGAGGGCATGGGGAGGAACGGGGGTGGGGGGCCTGCCCCGGCCTCTCTCACTCTTCCAGTCCTCTCAGGGCTGCTCATGTGGCTCTCTGTAGGGGCTGGTTGGCCTTTTCACATGGCAGCCCACTGGACCACTGAGGTGCTCACGGGCAGCCCAGAGCAAGGGTGCTGGCGAACGATGCGACAGAGGCACATCGAAATGAAAAACTAACCCGAGCAGAGGGAAAGTGACGTCAAAGAACCACATGCCTGTTGTAATAAACGTTATATTTATAAAAGTCAAGAACGCTGAGATACTTCTTGGACGGTAGACTAGATCAGTATGGATTCACTAGTAGTTTTATGTTTCCATTTGATGCCTTTCCTTCAATAACCGATAGTAACTACTAATTGCTGCAGAAATTATACACTGTAGCGGCGAACAAATTTTTACATATATCCTTTTCGGTCCTCGCTGCCTCCTTCTATAATAAGCAATGTTTTCACTATCTATGAAATGAGTAAAAGGGGGACCGGTAGTTCCCTTTCACGTAAAGAAACAGGTGTCAGGCCAGAACTTTTGCTAGATGACGACATCTATAAAACTTTAATATTTCTTTTCATTGTATTAATTTTTAGCTTATCGGTGGGTAGTGATGTTAGTCTTCTATTTAATAATAAAGTTACATTAAAATTTTCAGGTCTCAAGTCATCTGAAAGGAAAATAGTAAATACATGATAGTCAATAAAAGATGGTAGCATATGTGCGAGGTCTGCAAAGATGAAGCAGTCACCTGACTGAGTTCAAGAGATATTGCTGACCTACACACAGGCTGCACAAGGAACTATTAGGCAAGAGTCTTAAAAAAGTCTTTCCAAACATTCGCATTTTCGTCAAATGTAATTTTATAGTTTTACTCGACCTTCTATCTTAGATTTTGCACATTCGCTGCGTTTCCTGTGGTCTTCCCTCTTTAGCGATGGCAAATGCAGCATCTACCCTGCAGCCAGGAGACAGACGGACAGAATATTCCTCGACTGTTGTAATCATAGTGAACAGAGGTCTCCAGAAGGAGTGCCAGGAAGTGGAGAAGTCAAGTACCATGCTTACGCTTCTCTCACTTGGCAAGCACTTGAAAGTCAGAGACCATCACCAATTTAGCAGTCATAGAACTGGGGTTAACAAGGGGAGAAAAAAAGGTAAGGAAATAAAGAAAAAATGTGCATTGTTCCTGCTGATGGTTCCTATTTTATGAAATAATATCGATAATAATGGCACTGACATCTTAAAAACAAACAAACAAACAAAAAAAACACAAGTATTTCCTATTGCCTGCTTGCCAAGGAAGCAGTTGGCTTAAATAGTTGGCTACAACTTCATGCAATAATTACTTTCACTTTTACTTTGAGAAAACAATTGCTTGATATATTAATTTTAGGAATTGTTAAGGATTATGATATTCTAATTATAGGTCTTAAAGCATCATGTTTTTTTTAAGAATAATTGACATTTAAGTTAGTTTGCATTATAAAATGAATAATTGGAATAATTTCTGAATTCCACAAAAGTGAAAACCAATTTTGGATGCTAACAACCTTAAAATGCCTAAACGTTTCATAATACCTGCCTCTGTATAGATGATCTGCTCTTCACAGAGCCCCTTATATTTAAAATATAGAAAATTACAAATTACCTGATGGAAAGCAAGGTCAGATGGAGAACTTATTGAAATCTCTCATCATGTTACAAAGTGAGGCATTGAGTCTTAAATTTAAGTAAATTTTTCCAATTCCACTTTAAAACGAAAACAATAATAACAAAATACATAAGGGTTAGAAAAATATAAACTACCTACTTACCAGTGTGGCAAAAATTATTTCAGGGAAATTTATGGCTAATTCTAAATAATGTTCTTCACTATTTGAGTTCGCATTGAGCATATTTACATTCTACCCTACCTCACTCCCATAGCAGAAAACACATGAGATGTCAAAACACCTATTGTAAAAGAAATTTAAATATTCCAAACACATACACGTGTAAGATACACTGCATATATTTCACATGGAGCATTTCTAGGGTACCCTCCCACTGCATGGCCAAATGTTTACAGGTTATCATTATAAGACCATGGCATGTAGAGAATAGGTGGTCAATAAATTATGTTCCAAAGCATTCTGAATGACTTTAAAAAAAATCCACCGTGAAAGACCAGATGGCTCAGCAGATTGGCAATTTATGAGCTAACTTTAATCTCTCACTGGACAAGATGACTAAAGGTCATTGTCGTCTGCCATCTGCCTTTTGGCATCTGAATGATGAAGTGGTGGGCTTCAGCTTGTTACCATAGACAGGTGTCTGCCAGAGAAGAGATGAGTCTCCTTCCAATTGGAAATCATTTATTTGCATCTCCAAAGAAGATCTTCGATAAATGGTGAAAGCTAGATTGTCTGACTAAAGATGAAAATATCTCCAAGTTAAATTTAATAGAAAGTGAGGGAGTCATAAAAGTAATTTCTAAACTTTCTACTTTAAAAGCAGATATCAATTTCTCCATGTATTTTCATGACATTGAATCAATGTATCTTTACAATAAGAAGTTATTCGCCTTTCAAATGTCTAACTTTGTAGTACATTTTGCAAAGTAATTCTGCATAGGCACTTGACTTATATTTAGAATATTTTTGGTATCAATAATTTGTGTAGCCTAAAACATATTATTTTACATTTTATTTCAAAATATGAGATTTTTAAACTAAATATGATTAAGAAAAACAAAGAATGCATGAGAGAGAGAGAGAATTTGGCAGAAAAAAATTTACAAACATAATCTTATTACCCAAACTTGAAAAACCCAAGTATTTAAATAACTTAGAAACATGAGATTTATGCTACAGTTAAAGACAATAACCCTAAATATCAATTATTGGAAAGAATCTGGCTATATATGCTAATATTTGAAAAAATGTTGAGTAGAAAATGTGTGGTTAGGGTTTCTTTCTTTGTTATTCATTTTTCCTTGAACCCAGAGTGATTAGAGTCTGCATGCACTTAGGCACCTTTGCTCCATGAATACCTTGCCAAAACCGGGTTCTGGTGATTCTGGAGAAGATCCTAGGGGATGTGGAGTCATTATACTTAAATATCTTTGAACCACAGAGTTATAAAACCGTTCAATTTTAATCCTTCTGATTACACAATGGGGAAACTCATTAGTGACCCTCTAAGCACATGCTAATCTCCCCTTTTCACAGAGCAGTACCGGGCACAGAAGTTACGATGCTGACAAACAGTGAATGTAGCTAAAATTTAATAATGGTGCTGCATTTTTATTTTATTTTTGTTTATTTCCAGTTACTTTAATTGATCATACCTCTTACAGACTTACTCCCTTGTTTTTATGATACAATTTTTTTTAGTTAAAACCATTTAAATTTATAAAGGAACTCAGTTTAAAATAAAGTAGTGCTTCTCAGGTATGGGAAAAATCAATAAGGAGATAGGACATTTTAAGATTATTTAGATGGCAAACTAATCTGTTTTATTATATAGCTACAAAATATATTTATATTTTGATTCAAATAATATACAATAACATGTTTTAATAAGTATACTTTTAATTTTGTCAGTCTTTGCCAGTTTTCCAAATCTATAATCTTTCTCTCCCTTCAGCTCTACCCTATTAACCCCTACTGTAGGTCACCAGAACCCATCGTAACCCTAGGGAGGTGACCCATCAGTATTCCAGATGAATGCTGAGATATCTGTAACTAGTCCCTTGTTACTTTTCCACTATTAACCTGTGTAGTCTGAGAAATTAATGTTCGATTTATTCCCGCAACAAGTTAGAAAGTTAAGAAGTTTCTTAACTTCTGCCTTAGGGGCAGCAACAGTTTCCTTGTTTAATTCATTATAAGGGACTCAGTGTCTGGATCCCTGATTACTGTCATGGTTCCATTCATCTGACAGTCCTATTTGATGGTCCAATCCACCTGGTGACAAACTTCTCTGATAACCATCACCTTCTTGTCTGTAGATTTTCAAATATTACATTTTTATGGATGTCCTCTCTCTATCCCGATATTGGAACATTGTTAGAATTACTAGTTAGTCTCCAAACATCAGTTATTTTCTTTAGATGATAACCCTTTGGATATCATATTCTTTCTAAAGGAAAAAATTCTAGACCCACAGTGGTTCTCCTATTTCCTAAAATTTGAAGGCTCCATACTTGACTGAATTTAACATTCTCGGTGAAGAAACAGGAAATAAATACTATTCTTAAAAGTATAAAGAGTTTTCTTACTTACTGTATTCACATATACTGTATTAACTTTCAAATGTAGGTACAGATACCCGCTGGAAAAATGCAAACTAGGGTGATGTGGCAGAAAGGGCGGGGGGAGAGACTGATTCAGCTAGAATAGTCATATCACAATGAAGATGCAGTGATACTTTGTCAGGCACCAAAAGGCTTCACAGAAAATAGGTTGCATATATAGTCAGATGAGCGCTACCAAATTTTTATTGACGGTAAGCGAGGTCATTTGGCATTTTACCAGATAAAAACTAAACAAGAGGAGGATTCTGCTCTATGATTCTATGCAAAATATTTTCAACCAAATAGAGTTATCAAGTTGCATACATAGAAAAAGATCAATATCTTAAGATAATGCTCGACCAGTTATTTATACACATATACAATGACCTTCAGTAATGCACGATCCAAGGTAAAGAAAAAAAAAAAAGGTTAAAAGGAGGTAAAAAAAAAAAGGGAGGGGCTAGGGTGGTACAGAAGAAGAGGCTGCATCTGCCTATCTGCCTTGAGAGAGGAAGAAACTCATCGTGTGGACATCAGTTCCAAGTGGCAGACACACCGAACATGAACAAGGCGAAGACGGTGAGAACGCGCAGGAGGTAACTACCAAAGGTGAAGAAAAATCGAAGCATAAACTGTGTCCACAGAATTTTATGTAAACTATTTGGATCTATAAAGAAAAAGGAGAATTAAGCAAAGCAAAGTAGGCTCCATCATATTAGTGCTTCGGACAGGTGTGGTACAGGTACATCCTTCACACATGGATTTTTAGATGTATTTAAAGATGTACAGAGTTTGAGATAATGAGATGATTCAAATTTAGAGATTTTTTTCAATACATAAAGTCTGTAAAACATGTATATGAAATACCTAACTTTTTTTTTTAGAAAATATAAATCAATGCTGCCCATTGTATAAACACATTAAAAGAAAACCCTAGAGAAATCCCACTCAGCAAATCAGTATACCAGTGCAGTTCAGATGACTAAAGGCTCCAGGAGTCAGGGATTGTCTACACGACTATCCTGCACTACCGAATTCTAAATAAATACCAACGCTATCTTTAAAATAATCACATAGCATAGTAGGAGAATGATCTGCAATGGAAAAATGCATTGCTTCTTACCCAAGCTTCAAAATATGACAATGGAAAATCATAACTAGTACTTGTTCTAAGAATGTGTGAAAATACACTGAAAAAGAAGAAAAACAATACCCTCAGTACTGTTAAGGGAAGTGTCCAGGTAATATCCATGACTTTAGGAGATTTCAGGGGAAAGAAATTACATTTTTAAGAATAATAAGACATCGTGGTTTAAAAAGTATCTATAGAGAGTTATTATAACTATTAAGAGGTAAAAGAGTTATTACAACTATTAAGAGGTAAAAATAAACCTATGTTTGAAATTTTATAATTTAATTTACTAGGAACAAAAATTAGGACATTTTAATTCTCTGTGGTTTCTTAAATGGAAATATTAATTCTATGGTTCATATACTGCTTGAAAAAAAGTATGAAATTGGATTGTTGAATGTCCCAAGTGCTATAGCCTACTTGTCTTAAGGAAAGTAAATTGTATTGGTTTTTATGCCTTGAAAACTATATTATTTTCAAGCCATTTAAACAAACATTAGAATTGCCTTAGTTAAAAAATTACCTGGTATGGAAAGGCTTTTTTAAGGGAATGGGTGAATATAACTAACAACCACAACCGCCACCACAAAATGCTTTTATAAAGCACTCAGACACAAACGCCTGCATTTGCAATGGCTTTTCATTTGAAAAAAAAAAAAACATTAATATATACATGCATGTATGCAATAAATATTGAGTGCTTACTACATGCCTGGCAGAGTTGTAGGGACTGAAAATTAAATGGTAAAGGAGGCAGACTGGCCCCTCTGCGACGGTGGGGAGACGGATTATTAAAGAGAGAACAATTTCTGACAGTGACGTAACTTCTCTGCAGACAGTGAAAGAGATTCGAGAGTGATGATGGGTGGGAGGGAGCTACATCCTGACTTAGGTAAACTGGTGCAGAAAGTATTATTAGGATGTGACTAGATAGGGCTATAGAGGAGAGGATCTGAGGAAAGGAAGTTGTAGGTCGAAAGAAGCACAAGCACCAAAATGAGAGTTCTGAATGAGCCTGGAATGTTCAGGAAGCAGAAGGGATTCCAACATGGTTGAAGCACAGTGAGAGGAGCGAGAATCTCGTGAGGCTGAGAAGGAGGGCAGGGGCCAGATCATCTAGAATAGAGGCCGCAGGCCTCGCTATGGAATTTAGATTTCATTCTAAATACTATAGGAAGTTGGGAGAGACCCATAGTTGTCACTTACCTACGTACTTTACAGTTCCACAGTGATAGAATACACAACTATTCAAGGTGAGGGGTGCATTTGTCAGCATCTAAATACGCACGTATGAGTAAGGTCGCACCAAGGGGGTATCAGAGAGGCATTGACTAGCAGCCCAAATAACCTTCCTTAAAAAAATAGATATTAGGTGTCTCCTGCTCCCTTTTTTCTCAATTTCTCTTTCTTTTCTGCTGGCTGGAACGTGGATGTGGTGACTCCAGCTGGAGAAGCCAGCCCTGACCATGAAGTGATCCTGGATTTGGAAGTTTTTCCATCTTATAATAAACAGAAGGAACTAGGGCTCTGAGGACCTTGTGAGCGCAGAGTTGTGACATCAGCATGGACCCCCCATCTTTATGCTGTTATCTAAGATAAAAATAAAAATTCTCTTACTTAGGCTACAGATATTTTGAGTCTTTTGTAATCACAAGCAAGCCTAATCCTAAATGATTTCTCTTGACAGAATTTTAGGCAGAGAAGTATGTGATTTCCATGGTTACCAGAAGAGTAAAATGCCATAGAGTTTGGCTGAAGCCTTAATGGTCGAGAACACCATAACACATGCCAAGTGTCTCTCCACTACAGGGCTAGGTGCTGTTCTACTTGTTTTGGACTTGGAAGGAAATGATCGAAAACTGCTTCACCTCTCGTAACCCAACAGCCCTCCAAGGGAACAAAATAGATACGCGTTGAAAAGATAGAGTTTCTCTGGATTCTGTGACACCCTGTGGAGTCATTTCTCCTTGAATTAAAGTCAGATGAGAGGGACCATGAGGGAAAGAAACAGGAAGTCAGTCATGGATCCCTAACGGTTTGGGGGTGCAGAGGCTGAGGGATCCGAAGCTTAAAAGCTGTAGCTAATGGCCTGAGGCTTCCAAACGGATGGGAATCACACTGTCCTCCACAGATGTCGGGGCAAAGCACACATGACCGTTTCTTGAGAGAAGAAGCCAGTCTGAAGCTGTCTTAAAAAATTATTAAGCTGGAGGAGCGATAAGACCCCAACGGAAAGGTACAATCTGTGAAGCCTGAAATGTCACGTGCCGAAATCTTAAGGGTTTTGTTCGCAAGTGGCTAGTAAAACAAAATCACCAACATCAGGGAATCGTAGTTAGAATTTTTAGCCACTTCCGAGGGACCTTGAAAGTTCTCTGCCAAGGCAGTGCCTAGATCAGGCCACAGAGCAGGCAGGAAACGCAGGCCGGGCCTGCTTGCTGCTTCTCATCCTTTCCCTGATCTGAACCTAGGGAGCTCAAGAGGCTGTGCAGGTGGTGAGCGGGAGAAGGGGGTGAAGACGTGGAGCCCCACCAATGAGACAGAGGACGTGCCTTCCATGACCTACGCTGCCCTTGTGGCAGGAAGCAAACCCAGGTTGAAAGAGAGAAGAGGCTTGATTTTTAAATACCGTTTTCAGGTTTTGCTGGCCATTTTGATAACCAAAGTTAACAGCTGTGATGGAAAGTGACATCATATCATCAAAATGACCAAAAATATAAAACCTGGCCCCAAATTGATTTGAGATATAGGATAGAGCTAGTCTAAAGAAGAATGTACAGAACCAGATGCCTTGGAGCGTGCTGTGCGTGTGCACGTGCGCGTGCGTGTGCATGTGTGCACGTGTGTGGGTGTGCACACATTCGCCTATATGCGTATATGGTTGGAAAGGAGAAAGAAAACTGTTTTTTCAGTTGTGACCTATTAGCTTCTCCTTCAGTACAGAAATAGCATAATTTTTAGAAGCGACATGTTGGCTGTTTGGGCTGCAGAGTCGCGTGAGCTGAAGCTGGGAGAAAAATGTCACTGCTTTGTGGGAGTGACCAGAGCAGCTCAGACTACAGAGAAGGCAGACCGAGATGGAGCCGCGTGGAGACACTCAGCGTCTATTTCAGAAGCGGCGCCCGAAGCTTCCCAGGCACAGAGATTTTACGGCAGTCTCTGCCTCCCCAGCTCAGGCACAAACAGCTCCCTTGGGGAGACACCCTAATCACCACTTCCTGTCTCACGTGCTTTTAGTCATATCAACATAGAGAGGAATCACGTATTCACCACCCTATCGTACACCGATCTCTGCCGCTGCGAGCTCCCTGGCCACACGCCTTTGCCAAGGTGACCCTCGGACGTGGATTTCCTGTCATACATTTAAACAGCATTAGGTAATTTTTCTTGTAGATGATTCAGAGAAAAAACTTCTTAATATTTAATAAAATCGGTTCATAGATGTGACAACAGTGGAATAAAAAGTTATGCTATCTGTATCCATGATCATATGAAGAAACTTAGAAATAGATAAAATGTAAAACCACAATTTTCAGAATTTGTTATGGTAAATGTTATACGGAACAAAGTTATTTTTGAGGAAAATTGTTCCCTAGAATTTATAAAGCAGCTTTATTTTCACAATGCTATTCTTAAAAATACTATTTGAACATAACATTATAATTCTAAATCTATGGGGAAAAAAAAACTGAGTCATCAAAAAGCTGGGAAGAAAACGGCAGGAAACCTCCCAATTCCACTCTAAAATAACAAAATGGCCAAATTATTTTTTTTAAATAATAGTCAACATCTTTGAATAATCTTTTTCATAGAACACGCAAAGCTGTTCAACATTTTATTTTTCAGTTTCAAGGACATGTGAGCCAACTGTTATGTATGATGTATCTTGTAGGGGTTTTGAGACTAGCATAACTTATGTTCATAATATTTGGATGTTTTGTATTTTTCTTGGACTTATCTATACATCTGTGTCAATGCCAGCAAGAGAAAGAAAGGAAAAAAAAAAGAATTTGATCCTCATGCTTAAGTGTTTAAGGTTGTAACTGTTCTTGTTCTTGGCTTTCTTGCTGCAGGACAGAATGGCTGTTTTTCTCTGAGTGGACCGGCTGTACCTATGACTTCAATGCCCGCAGCGTAAACTGAAGAGCACACACCTAACAGCAGCACCAAGGCACACAGAATTGACGGTGACAAGAAGCTAACAGACCATTCCTTTGTCTAGACACTTTTCCTCCCAAATTTCAGAGTAAACAAATTCAAGACTTACAGCTGCACTGGCATTCCATGCAGACAAGATGGGTAAACAAAATTTGACTTCCTTCCCATAAGAAGAGGCACAGAAACTGAAAAATATGCCTCCTGCACGGTACATACCACGCTTCCCCGGCCAGAGGTAAGGCCTAGAGGACGGTGTGTGTATGTCTCTGTGTGACGTGTGGACAGCTGCCGCAGGTATTACTGGGTTCGGTTCCTGCCATGCACCATGGATACGATCACCAAAGTTATATAGTTTTAATTCACCAACATTAAACCAAGAGCCTGCCAAAACACTGTTTTTTGTTGTTTTTGTTTTGTTTTGTTTTTTGTCATCACTCCATTTAGGATGAAAGAATAGCAAATTAAATGGGAAAAAATAAAAGTCCACCTAAGTCTTTGTAGAATATTTTTTTTAAATCTGGATATCTGGCAAACACACACGTATGCCATTGTTGCCTTAAAGATATTTACCTATAATAACAGCAGAATTGCCCACAATCTTAGTATATAAGGCTTGTTGGTAGAAGACTGAGTAGGACTAAAAGCAAATGGCCATTTCACATGGTATGCGGTTTCAGTTTTAAATGGAAATTTGTAAGTGGAGAAGTTAGTTTGAAACACACATATCCATACCATAGATGTTTCCAATGAATAATCTCTAGTCTATTGATGGTTTTTACAGATGCTCTTTGTGTCCCATGTCACAAACTTTTCAGGCCACATTCAACTTCAGCCACACCTGGCTGCGGCCCCTCATCTGGAGTATGCGCTGAGGCTCCCTGCATTCCTGCCTCAGACCTTTCACTGAAGATAAAGCTCGCTTATCCTTCCAGTGGCTACGACCCAAAAAAGAGAGTGTGGGAGGTGGAGTTAGGGCCTCTGAGGATGATTTTCAGTTTATGAGGGATGATAGAATCCAGGAGACAAATGTTCCAGGCTCCATTCTTAGGCTGGATAATGCAGAAAAAAACATTTTGTACATTTCTCAGAGGCTCCTGTATAAGCAACATTTGTGTGTTGCTGGTAAAGTCACCTTGAAAGCATCTTTCGTTGGCTTTCCTAATTCCCTGTCTCACTCTCCTGTCACCTATTTCCTCTGATCATCTTTCAAACCCTACACAAGCATCCGAGTCCCGTTTTCATGCTCTGCTTTTGTGAATCCCAGAGTAGGCCAGTTACCACTGAACGAATGTGCTACACAGAACAAGGTGAAATGCACATCTCATAATTATCAGTTATTTTTTTCACTAAATAATTGTAACAGATACCATCGATGCATGTTAGCATTTTGAGGGTCTTGAATTGCTTTTAAGAATCTAAGAGAAGATGTAGACCTTCTACACAGATAACTCTAAGAAGCTCCTTGATCAAGGAAATCCCATACATAGTCTGAATTCTGTAAAATTCAGATTGAGAAATTCTGCATGCGATTATTTTTATAATTAAGATAAAATTTTAGTTGTTTATTATGTTTTGCTTCATTTCATGCTATGTAGAAAAACCTTTGAGTAAAATGTCAAGAGCTGCATTTGGTAAAAGCATGATAGCATGCCGTCCTCTGTGTGAAAGGCCAAAGATAATCTCTCGTTTTTTCCTTATCACATCCATATTTTCAATTTATTGGTAAACTGAGTAATTTATAACCACTTCAAAGAGAGTTTAATATAATATTCTCTGGGAATTGCAATGTCCATCAATGGGTAGAAATGGGAGTTAGTAAAAAAATCTTTTTTTAAAAAATTTTTGGAAGGATGGAGAAAATAATAGACTCTTGAACAAAGAGAGTTCTGCACTGTCAAGGTATCATTCTATAAAGAAATTTCATTTCAACTGTTAATAAAAAATAACTCTTCTCAATTCATGACTTCTCCTCAATTCATGACTTTTTGTAGCCAAGAATCATAAATCATCACATTACCTATTTTCGGCTACTGTATTGTAGTGAGAGAACAATGCTTTTATAAGAATTTCACTTGATCCTGTGTAAAGAGAAACACTACTTTCTCACAGTTAAAATGCAGCAAGTTCTAAAACACAATGACACTGTAATAGCCACAAACCATTTGATACATAGCTGAAATTGCGGAAATTCAGACTCAGTTAAGAGAATGTTTATCATCTTCTTCCACATAGATTTAGACTGCCCTGTTTCTAATATCTCTTCATCCTTGGAAATAGATAGATATAGATATAGAGGTAGAGAGATAGAGGTAGAGTTAGAGATAGAGATAGAGATAGAGATGATAGAGATGACAGAGATAGATATAGATGATTGATAGATAGATAGATAGATAGATAGATAGATAGATAGATAGATAGATAGATAGATAATCTTTCCTCCCAGGCAAGAAATATCTGCTCTGAAAAGTCTGGGTTTGCACAGGCTGCAGGTGACTGTTATTCTAGACTGACCTCCCCAAGACTGGTGACATGTGACAGGGAGAAGAATAGGGATCTTGCAGAGATCTCATCCATGCGAGTAGGAGGAAAGGTGTCCCAAAGTGGCAGGGTGCGGGTTAACATGGTAGAAAATCATTTTCAAGGAGGCAGATCTGAGGGCAAAGAAACAAGGCCAAGAACCTAGAGCTATGGGGATTTTGTAGGAAGCACATTAAAAAGAAATTATCTTCCTATATAATTATTCCCTTTAATTACATAAAACGTCTGATTAATGGCTGATGCAGCTGCGGAGCTAAATGCAAATTCTTTTGATGAATGAAGTCACTGAATATTAGAGGGAAGATGCGTCTGCAATGAGTCAGGGGACTGGCTCTCAGAGGAATTCCTCTGGGAAGAAGTGACCACCCTGTAGGGGGACGTGCCTGGGGGTTTGGGGCATTTACAAGGATTGACGTATTGCTTATGAGCATCACATTATTTTACGCCGACATATTTAACTTCACTTTTAATCTTGACTTGAGGAAACCTGGGAGAGGGAGCACAGTGACTTAAATCCATACTATGGCATGATTAATTAAAATGTGCCCCCTTTGACATCTGTCAGACTTGAAACCAAGGCTGGAGGAAAAGTCTGTGGAGGAAGCATAAGAACAGCACCTAAAGGGGAGTGACCGTGAGGTGCCACAGCGAAGGGGTCCACGCCTGCTTTTCAGTGTCACGGGGGGCTCACTCCAACACTGTGATTTTTAAAATTTGAGATCTCGTGCATCATTAATTAAAGGAATTTCCATCTCAGAGTTGCTAACTTTTAATTCAATCACATCAGGACATTAAAATCAATCATTTAATCAATTGAATTAAGCAACTATATACCATTATTTCATTAAAAAGGAGATGTTTAACCACTGCCACATTAGAGATATGTGTGTTTTGTATATACATATATATGTTTATACGTGCATACCGACAGAGATACGTATGTACACACATACGTGTGTGTGTATATATACACACACACACACACAGGTATGTGCACATACATGAAGAAACAACAGTCACTCAAAATTATTCTTTAGAATTTGCCTAAAAATCACTACATTATTCTTCTCTACATCTGTTATATAGTGGTTAAAAAGGATCACCATAGATCAACATCAGCCCTCAAACTGAAATTTTGGAATCACTGCTGGACCTGAAATTCTACCTCGAATTAAGAACGCAAGCCATGTCCTTTGGCACTCTGCCTCCTAGCCGTGTGTGTCCCCCCGCTAAACTTTTACTTCATAAACTGGCTCTCACACACGCGGGGCCATTCCAGACATCTCAAAAGCTTGAACTCAAGCTAGGCCCTCCTCGCCGAAGCAGAGAGAAGGCCATGAACTCTTGTTGCATTGGGCAGTTTGAAAATGTAAGTTGAATTGCTCCAAAGTTTTTAAGACATCAGGTGAAAAATGACTTAGATAAGTTTGGAATAAGAAATACCTTACATTATACTGTAAGTGTTTATGATATTGAATGAATAAAAATGAGGTGGGCAGGCGGGGGCGGGGGGAGGAGCACAGGTGGATGCATACCGAGAACTGTGCCATTTCCAGTACTAGCCAAAACTATTTTCCTTACACAAGTTTCTGCACGAATTTTCTCTGGGCACTCTAGAATTTTATGAAGTACTTTAATAAATGTTCTGTTTATACTCATCTCTGAAGAGGTCATTTATCCTTGTACATTAGCACGTTTCTCTGATGCTTTTGATTGGTTTCATGCCATATGATTTCTAAAAAAATAAAATCACCTAATAACGAGCTCCACCTCTTACATCTAGAACTAAAGTCTCTTCTATGAATAACAAAGGGGCCCTTCTTGGAATAAATTGTGAACATAAGGAATCTTGTTATGATAGCTTTCTCGTGGTTGTTTTATCCTCTGTACTCCATACATATCGTTTAAAAGATTCAAATTACTCTGAATAACAGAGGTATTGGCTGTTCATAAAAAATCAAACACATTTAGTGGCTATTTTCAAGTTTATTTTATTATTTTATAGCTCATATTTCTTTTTATCCAGAGTAACTCATGCCAAAAATTTCAAAAGCACTTTTGGCAGATATGTAAATAAATTGGAGAGCAAATATTCAATTAATAAATTTTGGCAGATAGACTTTTGGATCAACATGAGAAGAGAAGAGTATTTAATATCCCTGACCAGTTCATTACTACCAATATACTTCTGCCCACACGTCAAACACCGTGGGTTTTATCTGAGGGGAGTGTGACCGGAAAAATCAGTGACCGATGCTTAAGTGATCAGATAACACGAAAGTGGCATTCTTTCTTTCAATCATTCTGCTTCTTTCCAAACATAAACTTAATGAACTTTTCTTCATCCGCTTTACTCTGAGTCCGGTTTTTATTCGTGATTGCATATCATAGTAAAAGATGAAAACTTTTTCTGATTGCTAGGCCCTCACACCACAGCGGCAGCTGAGGGCAGAGCCCGCCCGCTGGTTCTCAGAGCACTATTTGTCTTCGTTAAGCTGCTTCTTGGTTTCATAGATCTGTTCAAAGCAGTGACTGTTAGCTGACTCTCAGGCACTCGGGGAAGAAGCGATGTCTACATCTCATAACTTGGAACAAGGTAACCCGGTCCAATCGCTTCCTCTCGTGGAGGAAATGATGAGACCTGGAATGAGTCCTAAGATGGAAAAGCCAAAACTTAACCTTTTCAGTGAAAGGATTTAATGCCAAAGCTTAATTTACAAAGCAAGCTTCAATTTCCGAAAATAACTTTTAAAACCCCAGCTTCTATTTTAAGTCACAAAGAACTTCTTTCATCAATACCCACTTTATAGAAAGCGTCTATCATAATTTAAAAGTTTGCTATTTTTTGCCTTCCTGCTGCATGAATAGCTTCGGAATGCTACGTACAGATGCTGTTTTCCATTATTATCAAAAATAATTACTTTGAGTTGTTCCTGGCTACCTTTGCGCTGAAGAGTGCATCAGACACTGGGATGCAGAGTAGTGAGACTTTGCAGAGGCCTCACAGCCTCATGTCTTCAGCAGACCATCAAGTCTGAGCAGCCTTCTGGTCATTCAACTACTTCACTAAGGTTACAGGAGCCTCCCCTTCCTCCCCACCATTAAACCTTTACCCTTCAAACCACAGTGGCCGCACTTGGGGACAGTACAGGGGCAAAACTCTTCACTCCAGAATCTGCTATAATGGAATGGAATCTTGACTTATTTCTTCCTAATTTACAACCATACCTAAAACATCACTTGTATATTTTAGGTTCTAAAGCCTCTTACATTGTAAGATGTTTCCCGAGATTGTGGAAATACATATATACACAACACACCCATGCACATATATGTGCCTACACGAACCCACGCTGTATGTATATAAAGTAAGTATATTTTTGTTCGTATAAGGTTATTTGTATAAAGACATTTTGTAGGTCAAATAACTTCATGCTTGCTTTCTTCTGAGCTTGTGATCATTATTGAGCACCATATTTATTCAAAAAATATCTAGGTTCTACTTTGTATTAGTTCCTTTTTAGCAGTTTTAATGAAGTCTTAATTTACATTTTTTAAATTCACCTGTTTTAAGTGTAAAATTAAATTATTTGCAGTGAATATACAGTTGTACAAAAATCATCACAATCTAGGTTTCAAATATTGTCACCCCTGCCCCCCCCCAAAAAAATCTCTTCTGTCCACTGGAGTCGCTTCCCTTTTCCACCCCCAGCCATAGGCAACATTTATTCAACTTTCTGTCTCTTTTTTACACATTTTATATAAATATAATTCTACATATGGAGTCTTTTACACCTGACTTCTCTAATTTAGCATAGTTTCCTAAGATTCATGCATGTAGTAGTATGTATCAGTAATATGCTCCTCTGTAGTGCTGAAGAATATTCCACTAGTATATGTGGATATAGCACATTTTCCTTATGTCTTTACCAGCTGATTGACACTTGGGTTGGCTCCAGTCTGGGGCTCTTATGAATAACGATGCAGTGAACGTTAACGTGCACGGGGACATATGTTTTTATTTCACTTGCGTATATACCTAGGAGTGGAAGTGGTGGGTCGTATGGTAAATTTATGTTTAACTTTTTAAGAAACTGTCAAACTTTTTTCCAAAATCATTGTACCATTTTACGTTCCCACCAGAAATTTATGAGGGTTCTAATTTGACCACATCCCCACCAACACTTGTTTTTGTATGTCATCCTGATTACGTCCACTCCACTTTCTGTAAAGCGGTATCTCATGATTGTGAAATGCATTTCCCTAATGGCTCATGATGTTGAGCACCTGTTCATGTGCTTATTGGCCATTCATTTATCTTCTTCAGTGAAACGTCTATTCAAATCCCAGGCACTATTTTATATCAGGGCATATAGCATAGGACAAAACGAATGCCCACCCTAACAGAGCTCACATTCTGATAGTAAAGAGGCAGACAATGAAGCATATCACTATGTCACACTATGGATATGAAGAAATGCAAAGCGATGTAATGAGCATAGGGAGTACCCGATCAGGAGTAGGCGTCATATTTTAAATAAGATTTATAAGGAAATTCTCGATAATAATTGTAGAAGGTCCTAAAGAAAGAGAGGAAGGGAACCACATGTATTTACAGTGGATAGATGTAGATGTAGATATAGATATATAGATATAGATAGATTTGCATTAAAACGGTATAATGAGCAACTATTGAATTCAGGAGAGCAATAACGCTTTCCATCCTCCTGCCGAGTATTCTATTATTTAAAGTAGAGCTTGAGTCATAGATAGAAATATTAATGTTTTTTATGAGTTTGGGTTTTTTGAGCGCTTTTTACAATCGCTTCACAAACTGCACGGAGCAAATTATTATAATATTCATGTAATCTATATTGCTAATGAAATGACTGAATTTTCTCAAGGTATTGCTAAGTGTATGTGTTGCTTTTTAACTCTGTGTCATAGAAATAAGATAGTGTGCATTCTGCTTGATAGTAATCTATTTCTAATGCTTTGTGCAGAGACGCCAGATATAAATGATTATTGGGAACTATCGCCCGGCTCTGCAGAAGTCTTAATGAGAAGACTGTGGGGGGTGGGAGGAGACAGACATGGCCATGGAAAGGAATGCAGGTCAGGGACAGGGCTTCGCAGAGGGGACGAAAGGGTGAGAGTGGGGTGAGCGGTGACCCCGCCAAGGGCAGGACACCACATCGTGAGTGGGCTTCCACCGTCGGCCTCCTTCCCACACGACCTGGTGGTCTTTCTATTTGCGTCCTGAGTTTCTACAATGCCTGTAATTTTCTGCCCCCATATGCTAAAAAAATTATATAAAATTAAAATGTGAATTATAAAATTTCCCCCATTTTTGCAAAGGCTTTGCCTTTGAGATGTAGTAAAGATAGGTTATGGTGTTTATAGAGAGTTTGTGGTTCAAGAACACTTAAGAAAATTAAAGAGAATTCTGTTTTCAGACATGGTTAGACTTGGAGCGCTATCTTTTAGGAAACACACGTCTCGTAACGATATATTCAAGGATGTAGAAAGGAACCGCTTTTAAAAATAATAATAATAAAACTCTAATCAGTGATGGATGGTCCTGAATCACCTGCTGACTCAAACGCTAGGCCGAGGTTCTTGAGAGTGGAAACCTCGCAGAATGCGCCTTCCCACGAAGCATCCACCAGGCTCTGGCTGGCACCCGGCCTGGATTTCCAGTGAGAAAGCCTTTCTTGTGGTGGCTTCATTCCGTCTTTCTTGGATGGAGCCAATTCCAGGAAATGGACCAAGATGAAGAAATATCATATTTGGGTTTTTTTGTTTGTTTTTGTTTTTGTTTGTTTGTTTTGTCTTTTTTCCTCCACTGAAGAGCTTGCATCAAAAAAAAACAAACAAAAAAAATGAAGACTGCTTTGCCTCAAAAGAGAGTTTTCAAAGGTTGAGTGAGCTTGTGTGCTCAAAATGGTTCTGTGATAGTTAATTTTTAAATTAAAAAATAAAACAAAATACCATTTGCCCAATAGCAGACTCATGAACCCGTGAGAATTTGCAGTTGTCAAAACTCTGAAACCTTGGGCTAGAGTCAGCCATCAGGAACATCTGATCTCTCCAGCTTGCTACTCCCATATTGCCTGGTAGATACAGGTTCTGTGGAAGAGCTCAGCATTTGCCGTGGGGCCTAACGTTAGAGGAGACCAGGGACATAGACCTCAGCCCCAGGGGATTCTGAACCGTCTCCATTCTAATTCTGCTTCTTCAAAGGGAGGCGAAACTGAGTTTACTTTTTGTGGTCTGAAGCCCTCCCACTGTTCTGGGACCCCATGAGCAGGGAATTTACGGCCTGAAAGTGTCTGTGGCACTCTTTGGACACCCAAGGAGACAAGTTCTGCTTATGAAGTGATATTAAAATTTCAATTACAAAACCATTTTGCAAATAAGTTCTGAGTTTATGTCCCCAGGCAACTTTAGAAGAGGTCACAATGTTGCTTTAGGTGTTTGGTGTGGGGTAAAGGGTATAATTTGAGGTCCCTTTTGCTTTTGCTTATTCAAGAAAAATACGGTCAGATCCTGGTTTCCTAACCACAATCAATTTCATATTAAATTCCTCCTGAACTTTCACCTTGTAACAGCGAAGTGCCCTGAAATGGTCTGAATCATAATCTATGTCGGAAAAAGTTGTACATTTTGAAAAATAATTTATCTACAGGTCGAACATTGTTATTGCTTTAGGTTATTACAATTTGGTAGACATTTTTAATAGATAAAACAATATTTTACTGTACTATAGTATTAACATGTTTTATTTTTACTATTTTATTATATTAATTTTGATTTGAAATTATTTTAAGTACCTCTGAATTTCCTAGTTTTGATTGGGAAGAAATTGTGATATTTAGCTAGCCTGATATCTGTGTACATGTGCCCCCCCCACAAATTCATATTTAATAAATTCATATTTAAGTTTAAATGTTTCAGCAAACAAAATATTTAGAAGAGGATCTAAATTAATATTTCTTAAAATAGTGTCCTGGCAAAGTAGTTCTGAAAAATAATAATTTTTACTCCACAAATAGAGTTTTTGTCCTGAAAGTAAACGGCTCTGCCAACTATTCCTTTTTGTTTTTTTTTATTTTTTCAAAAAAAATAATTTAATTTTTTAAATTTTAATTTCTTTTACATTTGATATTATTTTATATTACTTTCAGGTGTATAGCATAGCGGATAGACGTTTGTATAATTTACAAAGTGATCCACCTGTAAGTCTAGTACCCACCTGCCAGTCAGCTATTTCTCATCCTAAATACAAACCGATGAAGCGGAAATTATCATTTACTCAATTCTTTAATTCAAATAGAAAGAAATAAAAGTTTTATTATATATGTTCATTGGAATTTCTTTCCTATCCCCTCTAAAGCCTACCTGATGGCATTGTTAAGTGAACTCAAGTCATTTTCATCGTATTTGTAATATAAATCAAATGTATTTATTTAGCGTAAAGAGTGAAGGGATTTGATAAAGGGGATATTTGGAAAAACTAAAATGCCAGACCCCTCCACAGTACTCTCTATCACAGTACAAATGTAGAGAAGCACCACATAACTGAGGGTTCCAACAGAGGATTATCTCCTCGCTTCCTGACGCTGCAGCGCTGCAACACTTGTGTATTAAACAGAGCACACTTGGGTATTGAAACATGATACATAAAGTATATGGCCTTTTAAAAAGCTGATGTATTAAATATATGTTTGGAAAAAAACAAAGAAGTGTGTAGTCTGGGTTTCCTTATTAGGATTAAGGAGAAATATAACTAACACATATTTTCTACCTTTATTACAGTTTGCAGTTTTTATTTCCTCCATTATTCCGTGAGTCCAGATAGGTATCTAAACATAGGGAAGGTGGGCTGTTTGCACAGCTGCTCTGACAAGTCCAACCTACGCACTCCAGACCACACACAGGGAGCACAGTCACTAGACTGTTCGAGCGATTCCAAGAGGTGGCTCACGCAAAGTCAGGTTTGCTCAAATTTATTTAATTGTCCTGCTCAATGATTGATTCTATGTGAATATACTTATCAGTATGGGAAAATATCAGTAAGGAGATTTATTTTGGAAAATTGTGGTTTGTAATAACATGGAAGTGAGGAACACTGTAAATAAAACTCCTATGATCTTAAAAGCATAAAGGCAATTAATGGTGTCCATTGTGCCCATAACATGTCCAGCACACACTTCAGGATAAGAAAGAAAAAAGTGTAAGTAGAAGTGATAATGTCATCATGTAAGACTATATCCTGCTTGCTGAAGTAATTTCTCAATATATTCAAGTGAATTCCATTGGAATTCAAGTGAATTCCTATTTTCTTGTTTATTATTCAGCTCAGATGATCACATCTATTATATACACACACATACGATGTCCCTCATAACCAAAAATCTGTCATCTGTCAATAGGGCAAAGTGAAACAGAGGGAAAAGAACAACTAAATATGGAACCTAATACCCTAGTATCTTGAGCACCTTTAAAGTCAATATCCACCCCTGTGATCAACAGAATCTCTAACGCATAGTCAGCCTTAGAATCAATATTCCTCTGTCTTCAAGAACAAGATGAAAAGCAGGCAGTTAAAAGTGTTATGAAGTATATTCCATACTTCTTTTTAGCTTTTAAGAACACGAAGATGAGGATTTTATACTTCAATACGTTGTTTGCCTTCTTAAAGGCTATCTTTAAAATGGCTTTTAAAAAGAAGAGATCAATCGATTCATAGCTATGAAATTCTAAAGCAAAAAATAACACTTTGATTTCTATTTCACTGCTTTATGGAGCATTCAGACGGGCTTACAGGTTGAATTCCCCATAGAAGTGAGGCCAAACCACTGAAAAGGAAAATATCAGCTTACCAGTTAATGGCAGCTTGCTTCCAATAACTCCCAAGGGAAACCTGTACTAGACTTGTGCAGCCAGACTCACCTGCATTTTTAATAAGTGGCACACAGAAGCTCCCAGGTCCTAGTCAACCTCAACAACCTAACATGTCTTCAAAAATCAGCTTCCCTGTTTGGATCTATGTTCCCATCCCCAGTTATTTGTGTCTATATACTTTTAAGATGCCTGATGATGATGATGTCTATATATAATAAAAGTAACTGCTACCTTTTTTTTACCCTTTTTCCAAGCATTTTAAATGTACTAACATGTTTCATTTGCAAAAGTACACTCTGAAATATTTTAAACTAATGAGAATTTAAAGATAAGAAAACTGATTCAAAGAGAGTTAGGTTCTTTCCAAAAGCCATATACCCAGTAAAGTGGCAGTGGCAGGGTGAGAATTTGAACTCAAGCACCTGGCCTCTGAGGCTGTCCTCATAAACACAATATTCATCGGCCTCTCTGCTCAGTCAGTGGCCACTCTGCCCTTCAAAACTCTAACAAAAGTAACAGTGACTAGAGTCTACAAAGAAGCATGTTCAATCCGTCTGTATCCTGAACATATGAATGTGCATAGTTTTATTTTAAAAAATGAAATATTCTGGTGTATGCCTGATAATAATATAAAAGATTAGGATAACCAATGGCTAGGGGCAACATGCTAAATCTCTAAACATCTAAACCTAAGGGACTTGGCCAAAACAAATTTATAAGCAATTATTTATAAGCAAAGCAAGAAATGATAGAAGTGAAATAAGAAAAAAAAATAATAGGTAAAAATATAAACGTTCCCCTAAAACTGATTTATATGACACTATTAACATTTTTCAGCCCTCACAACTATTTTGAATGACACATATAGTGAGTGTGGTGTCATAGTTCCTTAACTTCATTCTCAAACATACAATCAGTTGAGCCTCATAGTTCAATGAGATGAGAAGATGATCGGCCTTCTTAGAAAAGTAAAAAAATGCATATAAAGATTATGGTCCAGTAGCTCCTTGGTGATATATTTTAAATTTTTTAGTATTCATTATTCTAAAGTAAAAACACTTTTTGAAAATAAAACCTAATAAACTTTAAGAAAATATATAAAATGCTGAACACAATTGGGAAAAATAAATAGAGCTGCAACCACAAACTTCATTTCATTTTGAATCAGCACAAAAATTTTTGGATTCTTCTACTTCAGGAATACACAGTACTTTCCCAAAGTCAACTTTCATCAATATTTAATTGTAACTTTATCTCTAGCATCTCATTCTACTCTTTCATCTTTGTTTAATGTAGGTAAAGTCATTCCAACCAAAATTAACTTTATGCAAAGACTTCTATCTTTAGAGTTGAAAACATCAAAATATTTGTTGGTCTAAAAGAAAACATCTGCATGTTTGAATTTTTCACTTTTCATTTCGATGTTTAGTGTCATATAGACATAGCTGTATTCCAAAGACATGACAATACTTTTTAATTTTAAATATTTGATTGCTTTGGCCAATTTTTTTAATTCTTAAGGGGTCTTTTGTAAAGCCATTTTTTCCCTCTTTGGCTAAATTCAAAAGAGGTTTATATTTCCACTAAACCAAAGCAGATTTTAATTGCAAAAGGTGTTTTTCATTTATTTTGGATATGTCAAGAGTTCCTTGTGGGTGTCATGCAAGTGAAAATGTGCAGAGTTAGTGCTTTCTTTTGCAGTTGAGGTTTTTTAAAATTGAGATAAAATTTACCTAGAGTGAAGAGCAGAAATATTAAATGTGCATTTTGATGAATTTTGACACATATGTATACCCATGTAACCAATCCACTGTTTAAAATATAAAACATATTACATTTCTTTTCCCTGTCATTAATCTTCATCACCCATTGGCACACACAATTCTGATTTCCATCATCATATACTTCTAACTATTCTTAAACAATATAATTGATCCCTCTCAAATTAGTGTTTACGTATGGTATGAAGTAAGAGTAGAGCATTACTTTGCCCCATTCATTTTTCCACTTTTTGAAGAACTATATTTTAAAAAATAAAACTTTTATTTCTCTACTGAATTGACTTGGTACCTAGGCTAAAAACTGATCATGGAAGTACACAGTTATGAACTCTCTATTTTATTGATCTATTTGTCTACTTTTATGCCAGAAGTACACTCTCTTCATTGTTGTAGCTTTATAGTAATTACTGAAATGAGGCATGTAATTCCTCCAACATTGTTTTTCTATTTTATGATTATTTGGACTATTGTAGGTACTATGCTTAGATACATCATTTTTGAATGAGCTTGAAAATTTTTATTGAAATTTTTATTGGATGACTTTGAATCTCCACATCAACTTGGTGAAACTTAAGTTAATATCAATATAAAATCTTCCAGTCTGTGTACTCACTATTAACTCGTCATCTTTAATTTCTCTTACCAATTTTTTTTTATTTTCAGTGTATAGCTTTTATACATATTACCTAAATTTTACCTAAATATTTTGTTTTGATGTACTTTAAAACTTTAAAAATTCTATTTCTATTTGTTTTTTTCTGTAATACAGAAATAAAATTAATTTTTGTTTATTTACCTTTTATCCTATGAACTTGCCAAATTTACTTATTTCTCCCCATCTTTATGTCTCTATTTTATTCCTTGTTTTACTGACCTGTATAGGTCACTGAGTAGGTTTAACAGAATGGTAAGAACGAACAGTCTTCACAGGAAGCATTCACCATCTCATCCTTATGATAATGCTGCAGTTAGCTTTTCACAGATGTACTTTATCACATTGAGGACATTACTTCTATTATAAATTTGCTGAGTTTATCAAGAATGTGTGTTGAATGCTGTCAAATGCTTTTGTTTACATCTATCGAGGTGATTTTTTTTTTCTCATTTAAACATTTACTTTGATTTTTTAATGGAAAACCAGCATTGCATTTCTGAGATAAACCCAAATTTGTTATAATAAAAATCCTAAAATTGCATTAAGGATTTCTGTGTCTATATTTAAGAGGGATATTAATTTCTCATTTTACGACATTGTTTAAGTTCATATGTATCCTTTTCTCTCTCAGATATAAAAGCATATATGAGATATATATGTATGTATATAGTTAATTACATTTTTGTTTTGTTATTTGCTAGACTGTCAGGTTTAATACGTTTATGAGTCTGATTATAAGGTGGCTCTAACCGTCACAGAATCACAGAGTCTGATAAATATAAAAACCAGCTTTAAAGCTGACCCAGTACTTTGCAAGACTGAGGAGAGAAGCAAATGGTAGAACTCAGCCAAAGAAGTAGTTCATGTTCTATTTGAATCTTGATAACAATGGAGAATAAAGAAATTGCAAATGAATTAAGTCGCAACAGCCTGCGGGTTCCAAATATTCCTAGATCAAAGCTGACGCTTTACTGTCAGGAGAGATGTCCCTGTCCTTCTTCGAGAGGAAAGTGTGATAGAGGGTACGAAATCTGGTCTCAGGGACAGTAACGAATAACTTACGTTCTATCTTCAAAGGTGCCAGGCCGAAAAGATTTGGGAATCTTCAGGCAAAATATGACTCACCGATCTTTTATAAATATATAGCTAAAACCTGACATACATTCATATTTCAGTGTTACTTATATGCAACTACATTACCATAAAGTTGTGTCTGTCAGATTTATATCTACGGTGTGTGGATTTTACTCTAGTGGACACCCTGTGAAGAAGAAAGTTTCAAACCCAGGTGGATTTGCTGTTGCTGTCATTTGTTTACTTAGCCTAGGCCCCAAATGAGGAATTGAGAGCCCCAGAAGTGACATAGGAAGGCGAATGGGTTTTCTGTTATTTGCATCTGAATGAATCTTGACAAATTCACGTTGTTAATGTAAATCTGCGAAACAAGAGCTCTCTCTCTGAATGAGCAGGCAGCATCGCCCCCTGGTACCTGTAAATCTGGGAGCAGTCACCGCGAGGGCTCAGTGTGAATGCGCCAGGGTGAACACCAACTGCTAGAAATGTCTTTTGCATCAAGAAAACCATCCTCCTGCCCAGAGCCTCCTCTTCGCTTGTGCTGTAAAACTTCTACTTTAAAAAGTAAAACACATCTTTTCTCTTCACCATTCAGTAGGCAATTATTTGAAAACTATTTTTTATTTATCTTTTCAGAATACTTATAGAAAGAGAAAGTCATTTTTTCTTCTTGTGTCCCTCACCCCTACACAAATATTTTTTTCTTGACCCTTATTTGAACTGGAAAAATAACAAGAATGCCATAAATATTCTCAAAGCATAGGGTCTCATTAATTTTTTTGTGTGTATCATTCTGACCTTAAGCTGTCGCTATTGCACCTGTTAGAATATTTTGCACACACATTATAGATTTGACATTTTGAAGATAGCTGCTGTCAATAAAAATTACGGATACTTATGTTAAGTATTATGGCTGGAAATCATCCAATAGATCCTAGAGAAAGCTGGAGCAGAAGGAAGGCAAAAGCATCCATCACATATTCCTTTTCCATATGGTGTCAGAGGCCTAAGTAATACCTAAGTGTGTTGTTAGCATTATTACTTAATGAAGTAAAGTTAGCCATACGAAAATATTTATAATGGCATAAGTTAATTTTAAAATAATATAGTTAAAGAATATTTTCCATAAATTTCCCCGTCATAGATATTTATAATATAAGAGAGGCCATAATTCATTGAATACTGTCAATTTTATATTCTCTTATTCCTTTTACTTTGTTTTAAATGTAATGACTGCTCCTATTTAAAAAAATAGTGAAAAGAGTATAAACTCTCTCAACCTTAAGCTAATCTTGTCATTCCCATAACTGACTGAATTGGTACTCTTGTACACTTTTACACATGCATTCTCTATAGACATAATTAATCACAGTGTAACACTATTATTACACGTATTTTTCCATTTAATATTTATTTAATCACATTTTAAACTCTTTTCCATATAAATATAAATGAGTCTACTTCACTTTTTTAATTATGGTGAAACTCACAAAATTTACCATCTTAATCATTTTACGTGTGCAGTTTATTACTAAGTATATCCACATCTTACAACTAATCTCCAGAACTTCTACTTCACTTTTTAAATGTTGTGTAGTATTTCTTATATAACTGTATTATGGCTTATTAATCAATTTTACTTTTGATGAACATTATAATTATGGCCATGCTCAATGAATAATGAAATAACTGTATACAAATATTATATATATATATATACACATATGTATATGTATAATCTTTGTGTATTTATGCAATTTTATCTTAATTGAATAAACTCTGTAAGTGGGATTTCTGTATAAAATTGTAAATGCATTCACATTTTGATATTAAAATGGGAATTTTTCTGTAACTATTATTTATTTATTTTTGGACTATTTATAGAAAGAGCAAAACCTTTTCTTGTGGCCCCTAATCTCCACGTAAACACTTCAGCCAAAATGCCCTCTGAAGGTGCTCAGTGAATTTGCACTCTTAACAAAACCATGGAAGAGGCAGCTGTCCTCCTTTACCCTTATCATCTGGAGCACGATCACCTGTCTCAGTCTTCGTCACTGTAGTAGAACATTTAATTAGATTGATTTTCTTATTTTTAATTAGGTTTGAGATTGATCATCTTAAATATACAATTGGACCCTGAATAACAGGCTTGAACTGTGTGGGCCCATTGTACAAGGATTCTCTTCAATGAATACTAACTATATTTCCTATATTGCCTATATTTCCTTTCTATTTTCAGTCTCAATGATTTGTGCTCTCATTTTATTGTTTTCTTTCTTAGGCTTGCTGTCGGCTTTCACTGCTCTTCTCATACTACTTGGGTAGAAATTTTGGATATTGAATTTAGATCTTTCTTATTTTCTTATATATGTATTTAAATGTCCCTCTAAACACTGGTTTCAATGGATCCAAATTTTGATAAATAACATTTGCAGTCCCCTCTCTCCACTTTTCTGACTTGTCCGGACAGGAGGTTTAGACCAAACTATCTAGTTATTCATTTTTGGATAATCCATTCTTCTCAATTTACTAGGACTCTGACCATTCTTATTTTCAGGTTGAAGTTTAAAGTAACTATGCACAAAAAGAAATTGTCATTAAGATTAAGTACATATAGAGTTGTTCACATAGAAATATCACCAATAAATAATTGTTAGATTCTTTAATTTCTACATTGCTCTTTCTATAAAATCAGTTTAAATGTATGTTTCCAAAAACCTTTATACCTTCAAAGAAATATTATTAATTTTTTTCTAAATTTAATTATTGTATGGAACTTTATAAATCACCTTAGAAAAGTGAGGATTATTGTATAGAAATACTCATTTTACCTTATACACAGCCAGATTAACTTCATACCACATATCCAGCTTAGAGTTCATTCAAAACGTGAAATGTTTTTAGAAAAAAATTAAGAAATGTTTAGCATAGTGCACATTTTCAGAAAATTCCTTAAAACTCACCAAATCAACCCAAAGAACTAAAATTAAAGAAGGCAATGTGATGTTACCTGGGGAAGTGGAAGGGATAAACCAAATTGGAGGAGTGTACCCTAGGATTAACTGACTGTTTCGCTACTGCAGAACTGTGTATATTATGTTGAATTTAAGTTTTTTTGGTCTTTTGCTTTTTGTTTTTGTTTTTGTTTTTTTAAGATTCATTCTAAGCATCCTTATAAGAGAAGTGTGTGGTTAGAGACATAGCAGGTGTTTAAACAACTGAGGATTGACTTTCTAAAGGGCTATGTTACCAGTGAGTTTCAGGGTATTAAGTAAGTGTGGAAAAGAGGTAACAGAATAGTAAGAGCCATCTTCCTGATCTGCACTCAGCTTCTAGAATAATCATGTCCAGAATAAAGATTCAGGGAAAAGAAACAAACTCACGATTTAGAAGTATCTTTAATTTGATAATGAAATCTATCTATTCAGAGAAAATTTTACACCTTAATTTAATTACGTTTTACCAACATAAATTCTGCCATAGTAACTGGCTCATCCCAAAGTAACGGAATAAGACAAAACCTAATAGTTACTCTCTAGCAACCCCAAGAACAGCTTTATCTGAGCTGATCCCCCAGGGCAAAGGTTTTCACTGTTTTGGAGGCCACACATATGGCAGAAACTCTCTCAAAATGCCTCCACAACTGGTTCTAAGTCCCTCAACTTAAGTCCCCCAGGCAGCTGAATGACTGAAAAATTATAGAATACAACAATTTAAAATTCAAGTGAAGGTACACTATTCAGTCAAAATCTATATTAAAAGTCTTAAGAACAAAGGAGATTCTACTTGTTATTTTGAACTGGTAGCAGGTTTAAACAGAATTGCCTCAATTTAAAATATAAATGACAAGAGGGAAAATCTAATTCAAGTCAAGACAAAAACTATCCAGTAGGAAAGTTAGGAAGAAACATGATAAGTAGAGGATATATTTTAGAATCCCCTTTGGTGATAAATAATATTTATTCCAGATAATAAAATAAAATTTAATTGACAACTTGTTTTTTAGTGTCAAATAAGTTAATGAGAAACCAAAAAAAAAAAAAGATTTTGAAACAAAGTAAATAAGAAATAAGTAAAAAAATGAAATCACATAATCAATATCTAATAAGAATATCTCATCAGTTTTAGAATTCAGGCTTCAGAAATAACACAGATTGATACAGAAATAGAGAAAAATGAAAGGTGAAAAAGTCAAGAGTGGCAGGTGTGAGGGTTCGTTTTATGTGTCACCTTGATTATGCTAAACACCTGATTATGTGGTTAAACACCCTTCTAGGTGTTGCTGTGAAGGCCTTCTGTGGACGTGGTTAACATCTACAGTAAGCTGACTTTAAGTAAAGGAGATTCTCTCCCTCCATAATGTGGTGGGCCTCATCCACTCACTGAAAGGCCTTTGGAGCAAACTGGAGTTTCACCGAAGGAAAATTCTGCCTCAAGACTGCAGCATCAGTTCTCCTAGAGACTTTTCAACATGCGGGTCTGCCCTGTGGATTTGTGACTTGCCAGTCCCACAATCCTGTAGGCCAACTCCTTGAAATAAATCTCTTTGATAGGTAGACAGGTAGGTAGGTATTTAGGTAGATAAGTAGGTAGGTAGGTAGGTAGTAAGTAGGCAGGTAATAGGTAGGAAGGTAGGTAGGTAAGTAGGTAGATGATAGATAGACAGACAGAGACAGACAACCTATTGATTCTTTTTTCTTAAGAACATTGATTGATACAGTAGATATTAAAAAAGGCAATAAACAAAGAGCCAGAATAGTGATCAGCATATCTGAAAAAATTATATATAATCAGAAATTCAATAAATATAACTTTTTTCTAAATTGATGGAATATATGTATTTTCAGACTAATATATCTTACTTTGGGTCAGGAAAAGTAATCGAAGGCAATCAATTAAGAGAGATACCCTCACAGAGTTATTCATCAATAAGTTTAAAGAAAGAATGCAGTATTTTGGCAGATTGATTGGATCATCCACAAAGAAAAGAGAATAAGGATGAGCACCACCCTTTAACAACATGAGATGGCAGAGAAAATGAGCTAACATCTATAGAGTTTTGATAGAAGTAAAACGAGGATACGAAAACTTTATCTTTTTTCTACTAAACAGAACAGAAATATATTATTGTATGGGTGTGTGGGGGGGAGTAGTATGTTACTCATATACCTTTCCTAAACTATGAAAGCAGAGAAAAATCTAGAATTCAGTGTCTTCGGTCAATTCTTGTCTAATATGAAGAACATCTAAAAGCAACCTGTTTTGGCTAGAAAAATAGCTCTGGGACACTCTACATTATAAATAAATTCCAGATAATATTAAGATAAATATTGATAAAAACCTAAAGTAATGAACTGGTGAGAGAGAGAGAGAGAGAGAGAGAGAGAGAGAGGAGAAAACATGGCAAGTATTTTCATTAGAAAACAGGCAAAAGATATACTTCACAAAAAGAAATAAAAATGAACTTCACATAAAATAACTTCTTTAAAGCTAGAAAATAAATCCAAGGAAATGGCCATATATGTTTATTTTGCCTATAAAACTAAACACCATGAAATGTTCACCAACTTCAGTGTTAGTCAGGTTGTGAAATCGCTGATAGAAATACAAACTAATACAGCCCGTCTGAAAACCCTTTTTGTGATATATATTTGTTACTTAAGTTTAATATGTGGACACACTTTCCCTCAGCAGCTCCAATATTAGGAATGTATGCCATGGTAGACAATTGTATATATTGTAAGAAAAGGCATGTGCATAGTTATTCTTCATTGTGCTATTTAAAATAATGAAAAATTATAAATATTTGTTGTTAATCGGTTAAATAAATTATAACAAATCTGTAGACTAGAACACAATGTAGGCATTATAATTATGATGAGTACCTATATCTGTTTATAGAAATAACCACAAATACAGAATTGAGCTGAAAAAAAATATTATAAAGCAGCTTCTCTAGAAAAAAGTAATATTGCCTAAAAATATAAAGTACTGTGATATCTAAAATATTGTTCACCTAACTTTCTTCTATATAGTTTTTATAACTGCATTTTCTATAATCCACATGTATGCTTTTTTACATTCCATTTAAATAAACCCTATAAATATTGTTAGAAAATGGATTACTATGATTTCAATAAGATAATTACATGTAGATTACATTTTATAATATAAAATATGTGTTTTCTAAATCTAGTCTTGATCTGAGACTACACTAAATTGTAAAGTATTCTTTTAGAAGGAGCTGTACAAAACAATGTACAAAACATGTTTCATATGTTTAATATTATGATTACAATGGTGTTAATAAAGATTTCTAAATTTTAATGAAAAAATTCCCCAAAAGCTTTCACAAAAATCTGAAACGATGAAGAGCAATTATATAGAACCAGTACAAAACATCTGAATACTGAGAAAACAAAGGCCCATATTTTACAAGTTAATCACATAATATTGTAGAAAACAAAAAAATATAACCTGAGAGGACATCATTGGGGCTTTGTATTTAGTAACCAATTTTACAGAGAGCCCACTGTCACCTATAATTTGTTCCATTTTTTTGAAAAAGATGTAAATTACATGAAGACCATGTGGAGACATTAAAATCCGGTCTATCTGCTGAGGTGGTATTCTTAGCTCTTACAGTCTTATCAATTTATAGTCACCAAAGCACGATATTAAAAGAGAGTCAAACTGGAATATAATTAAAAAGGCAAAATCTATATAATTTTATTACATGCTCACTGGAAGAATTAAAATGATAATTCTAAGTCACCAAAGCAAGAAAATTTACAGTATTATTCAAGAGTAAGGAGCAAAATAGACATGAACTTTCTAGTTACTGAAGAAACAAGTTTACTGTGAGGAAGCAGATTCACCTGACCCCATCACACTATAATTGAAATATCACTGAAAAGTATTCCTTTGTTACATATTGACATCTCGATAAAATGTACTGAGTAACAGAATTTATACCACATTTAATGGCCTAGAGCTTGAAAAGTCCCAATAATTTCACTCGTATTTTCAATAATTGTTTAGTTAATACTTCTCAAAGGACAACCTTTTGTGATATTTGTAAGTTGGTGGGGTGGGGGTGTCATGACTATTAAGCACATAAACCACCAATACCAAGTTGTCAAGATCAAGAAACTGGCCCACCATGATAGCTTTATAATGACACATAGCAATTCAGCTCAACCAGATCCTATTATTTCACAAGGACCAGCCACATAAATGCTAGTGTGTCTATTAGCAGACCTGGCCCAACAACGTAAGTCAAAGAATTCAAAGTCAAATGTGATGTACACCTCCCTGGCCCTGCAATTTATAGGTTCCTTATAAAAGAGGACAAAAAGAAAGGTGGAAGCAAGTGGCCGGGTTAGTGAGTGTGAAGGTGGCTTCTTGAAGAGCAGATGGTCAGCCAGTAGTTTAGAATCTATGCTTTAACTGTAAAGCAGCCTTTTCGTTGAGCCTCAAGTGTCATTTTATAGGTGTTCTATAAACACTTTACAGCTATTCTCTGGCTGTACCTTTTTAAATAACTGCTCATCTTATCCCTGCTAGAAATGCTGACCTGCAGGGGGCGTGGTGATGGCCAGTTATGTAGATGAGAATGGATTGCTTTCTTCACCTACTCACCTTTCACCTACTGTTCAATGACCACCCAACTATCCCCAGCACATTGAAGATAAATTGGCAGGAGAAGATCTAAAAGGACAAATTGGAGGAAATTTAGACCTGAAGATCGCCCCGCTGACACTCTGCGAGTGAACGACCCATCCAACTGTGCTTCTTTGAATGCAGGCACAGTTGTATTTAAAACAGAAAAATTACAACTGAATCTGATGTGGGAAGAACCATGGGAAGGTACAAAAGGCTGGGTAAAGCTCCCTCCCTTGGCACTGAGATATAAGTAGCATTCTTTGCATGGTTCCCGCACAATGGTTAAGAAAAGTTTCAGTGCCCAAAGCACAATTTTGAGATTATCTGTCTAATCAACTTATGCTACAGAAGGAAAAATAATATTTAAACTTCTAGACTTTTCTTACAATATCAAGGATTTTTAGTTTCTTTCAAGTCTGAAGTATTTGAAATTTTACTGAAAATACAGGACATATGTAATGTGGATAAAAATGCACAGCAAGAAGAAATACTTGGGTATTGAGACGGTTAGTCTTATGTGTCAACTTGACTAGGCTATAGTACCCAGTTATTTAATCAACCATTAATCTTGGTATTGCTGTGGAGGTATTTTGTGTAGATAGCTAATATTTACAATCAATTGACTTTAAGTAGAGGAGGTTACTCGATAATGTTGGATGAGCCTCATTCACTCAGCTGAAAGACCTAAGAGCAAAAATTAGATTCCTCAGAGAAGAAATTTTGCCTTAAGACTTCAGGATAACATCTACCTGGGTTTCTAGCCTGTCAGACTGTCCTTCAGGTTTCAGAATTGTCAGCCCCTACAACTATACGAGTAAATTCCTTAAAACAAATCTCTTTGTATCTATCTAGCTATCCATCTATATATCAATTCTATTGTTTCTGTTTCTCTGAAGAAGCATGACTAATAGTTATTAAATTTTAATTTTTACAAAATATATACATAAATTTATCTAAGGTATACAAAGTATGTATACAGAAATTCTGAGGAATCCACACACATTAAAAAAAAACTATCAGAGCTAATATATAAGTTCAGCAAGGATGCAGAATACAAGATAAATACATGAAAATCAATTATATCCTATATACTAGCAATCAATTTGATCAATTTGAAAACGAAATTAAAAAAACAATTTCACTTACAATAGCACTGAAAATAATAAAATACTTTATGACAAATTTAACAAGGAAGCGCAAAATTTATACACCGAAAACTATAAAACGTTGCTGGAAGAAATTAAAAACGTAAAGAAATGAAATGATATCTCATGTTCATGAATTACAAAAATGAATTTTGTTTAGGTGTCGATACTTCCCAAATTGATCTATAAATTCAAAAATATCCTCATCAAAATTCCAGTCTATTTCTTCATAGAATTTATGAACTGATCCTGAAATTCATATGAAGAAATCCAGAATAACAAAAAGGACAAAATGGAAGGACTCACACTTCCCCATTTCAAATTTTAAGACAAAGCTACAGTAATAGAGACATTGTATATCTTCATGAAAGAAAAAATAAAGGTAAATTTGAGAGATGACAGATGTACTAATTAACTCGATGGAAGGAATTCTTTTACAATGTGTGTATATCTACATCGAATCATCATGTTGTACACTTTAAATATGTTACACTTTTATTTGTCAGTTGTACCTCAATAAGGCTGAAGGAAAAAAAAAAAAGCAGTTTTAACAAAAGTGTTTTTTTTTTTTAAAAAGACATTGTACTGAAATAAAGACAGACACCGTAAATCAATAGAATTGAGACTCCAGAAATGAATCTTCATATTTATGGTCAATTGTTTTCAATAAGGATGCCAAGACAATTCAGTGAAGAAAGAACAGTCTTTTCAACAAATGGCACTGGGAAACAGAATGTCCATATGCAAAAGAATGAAGCTGGCCCCTACCACATGCTATATACAAAATTTAACTAAAAATGGAACAAAGGTTTAGATTTAAAAGCTACCCCTTTAAAGCTCTTAAAAGAATACACATGTGTAAATGCCCATGCCCTTAGGCTTGGCAATGCTTATTTTAGACATGATACCAAAGCACAAGTAACAAAAAAAAACTAGATAAATTGAACCTGATCAAACAATGCTTGAATGTTGCTTCCATGAACAGCATCAAGAAGGTGAAAAGACAACTTATTAAATGGGTGAAAATATTTTCAAAGCATCTATCTGATAAGACATTAGTATCCAGAATATAAAAAGAATTCTTATAACTCATCATTAAAAAGACAAATTACCGAATTAAAAAATCGTCAAAGGACTTGAACAGATATTTCTCCAAAGAAGTACAATTAGCCAATAAGGCATGCACATCAAAATCACAATGAGATATCTTTACTCACACCTCATTTAATTAAAGACACATAATTGTCCAAAATATGGATAATTACAAGTACTGCAAGAATGCAGAGAAATTTGAACCTTCTTATATTACTATTAGAAATAGAAAGTGATGTACGTCTGCTTTGGAAAAGAGTTTCACAGTTCCTCAAAACGTTAAACATAGAGTTAGCATATGGACCAGCAATTCTACCCCTAAGTACATACCCACAGGAAATGGAACCATGTGTCTGCTCAAAAATTTGTACACAGATGTTCATAGCAGAATTATTGGTAACAGCCAGAAAGGGCAAACAACTCAGATTCCCATCTCTTAGGAAATGAATCGATAAAATCAGTATATCCATACAATGGACTATTATTTAGCAATAAACAGGGGTGAAATGCTGATACATGCTATGACACTGATAAATCTTGAAAACATTACGCTAAGTTAAAAATCCAAACACAAAAGGACACATTTTCCCTTTATGTGAAATGTCCAGAATAGACAAATCCCTAC